>NC_136265.1:124831851-124872850 GCF_964187855.1 Myxine glutinosa | reverse complement strand
GGCCACTCTCCCATAAAGACTAGATTTGTGAAGTGCTGCAGAGACTGTTGTCCTTCCGGCAGGTTCTCCCATATCAGCCAAGGAGCTCCGTAGTTCTATCAGAGTGCTCATTGAGTTCTTGGTCACCTTCGTGATGAAGATCCTTCTTGTCCGGTTGCTCAGTTTGGTCGGATGTCCAGCTCTAGGAAGAGTCTGGGTAGTTCCATATTCTTTCACTTTTTTGTTTTTGTTTTTTGTAATACTTTCCTAATAATGGGGGCTCACTGTGCTCTTGGGAACGTTTAACCCTCTAGAAATTGTTTTCGACCCTTCCCAGATCGATGCCTTCTCACAATTCTGCTCGGTGTTGTATGGACAGTTCCATGGACTTCATGATGGAGTTTCTGCTCTGACATGCACTGACAACTGTGGAACCTTATATTTACTTTAGACTTGAATTTGATGTACTTATGGAATCAAGACATTTCAGCTTTTCCTTTTTATTATTTTGTAAAAAATTCTATTTTTTTTTTTGACATTATGGGGTATTATCTGTGACAAAAAAAAAATCTCAATTTAATCCATTTTAAATTCAGGCTGCAACACAACAACATGTGAAAAAGTCAAGGGGTGTGAATACTTTCAGAAGGCACTGTATATGGGGAGAGTCATATATATATGAAGAGGCAAATAGAGATTTTAGATCATCATAGAGGGTATTAGTGTGTATGAGGATTATGAGGAACAGGACTGGGCCCATGACGCTGCCTTGAGGTTATTCAGCCTGCATTGTGAGGGATGCAGATGAGAGGATTCCTCCGAGAGGAATAAATCGCCATATTTGCGATGAACAATAAACAACTTTATTGTGCTCGGGCTATATAACTCAAGCACTGGGGTTGCGTCCATATGGTCTCATCGATGCAAAATGGCACAACCTGCAATAGATGGCCGAACACGCGGCGTCCGGTGTACATGGAAAAGCAAAGGGAAGAAAAATAACAAAGAAGCAGAAAGAAAGACAAATTAAAAGGAAGCGAATTATAGGATTCCCTCCACTCTTGAAATGGATGCCTTGCTTTCAGAATCTTCTAGTCTATTCATGCGACGCTCGATTTGATTTCCTCCGGATAACAATGAACCTGCCGCGTTCCACCTGCCGTGCCTCTGGGGGCTCCGTGAGCTCGACGCCTCCGAGACCTCACCCGAGGCCCCCAACGTTCCTGTCCTCGTAGCGCATGCGCTTGATTGCACCAGGTTAGACAATGAAAAGTCCGACAGATAAATGCGCTTCACTTGATGGATTATGAAAAATGTTGTATGAAAGTAAATGTGTTAATAAAGGGAACGGGGTTACAAGAGGGAGGAGATTAACATGCCACACCAGGTGCCTTATGATGCCACATTGATTACGTGAACCCCAAACCCACACCCCTACAGCCCCCTCCTTCCCCCAGCATTTGCCCAATGCCTCCAGGTGCTCTCTGAGGAAACTGAGCAGAAACGAGCACTTGGCTCGACACTGTTCCCAAAAGTAATTTGTTTTCCGCAAGTGGCCATCTTAATACGAGGCTTGTAGGAATCGATCGACACTTCATTCCATTTTGTTAGTCTATGCGCAACAAACGTGCACTTAGACGTTGAATTTTGTATAATCTGTCACTGTGTATATATATATATATATATATATATATATATATATATATAATATATATATATATATATATATATATATATATATATATATATATATATATATACATACATACATACATATACACACACATATGTAATTATATGTACATATATGCATATACAAACGGGTGGTGGTATTGCAAAGGGGGAGTGGACTGGTGCGCGGATAATTGAAATAAGGAATAGAAGCTCTGGGGGATTGTTAATAAAGTGAAAGAATAAGGGAATTTGGGAGGCAGAAGTGGAGAATGACAAGAAAGTTTGGAGGAGAGTGCTTGGAATGTAAATCATGGTGGGTATAAATCCTTGTTGCGTCGCCTTCACTGGTGTGGGTTGGATTCCCATGACCGCTCGGTGATGATCTTCACACCCTGCTCCGAAGTGGTGACCTGTCCTCAGGACTGCCCATCATGTCCAGGCTGTAAGCCACGGAAACCTTTATGACTGGTCATGTGCACCATCCAATGCTACTGTCTAGACTCTAGAGTATGGGCTACCACCACCACCACCACCACCACCACCACCACCACCACCACAACCACAACCACCATATGGGATACCCGAGCGGGCACTCGGGTATCCCCGAGTCCCGAGCAGGGACAAAAGTGTCCAATGCAAATGATCTTAAGTTGTCCGAAATGTCTTAAAAAGTCAATAGGTCTTAAAAAGATGAGAAAAGGCCAAAAATGAAAGAGGAAAAAAAGATTCTCCATGATCTCCAGAGGGAAGCTGGCAAGCTTTTGAAGGAAAGTGAAGAGGTCAGCAATTGATATTCAGATATATATATATATATATATATATATATATATATATATATATAATATAGCTACAATGGTGATTTTTTTCGATTTTTTCTTTTCAAGAAAGAAGTTCAAGTCAAAACAAAAGATAAAGTGGAGTTGCATCTCTTCCCTCCACATTACTGTGCAGGATGAGTGCACACCACCGAGTGAATCGATGCTGGCGCTCCATGAGTGCACAGGATGCCAGCCATGCTGTGTTCTCAAATATATACACAAAGAATTAAGTTAAGCACCCCCCCCGTTTTTTTACAACCTCGCACATTACAAGTTTGTTGTCGTCAAAACAGTGTAATATACCCATGATATTGCTATATTTTCTGGAGAAGTGATATTATGGTCACATAAAAACATAACAATCATGCCGTTTTCAATATTTTATTCTGAATAATTTAAGGTGAAATTTTTTGGGAATTTTAGGCATATTTTCACCTCAATTTAAGTATGGAGCTATAGGTCCATCACGGACAGTGTGGATGACGTTTATGTTTTCTAACGTACAGCCATTGTTCTGAGAAGACCTCTAGCGATCTTTGCGTCAATAACGTGTGTAGGACCCACGTGATCGGATCACTGACTCAACCCTACGTCTCATAGACCCTGTAAGCCGTCGTATGCGTTGCTGTGGCAGGTTGTTCCATTCCCGATGTAATGCACGTTCCAATTCATCCAGATTGGCTATTGGAGGGACCATCTTCGCAATTTGTCGTCCCAACATGTCCCAAACGTGCTCGAGGGGGTTCAGGTTCAGGACAGGATTAGGGGGTGCTTAACTTAATTCTTTGTGTAGGGGTGCTTAACTTAATTCTTTGTGTATATTATACTACTTACAGGTCTCTGTAATAATTGTCTGTGATTGTTCTGGAAATATATATATATATATATATATATATATATATATATATATATATATATATATATATATATATATATATATCAGTCACTATGCGACCTTCATATCATCAGTGGAGAACCGCCAGCAAGGTGTCACATACAGCTGCTGCTGCACCTTGCTGGGAGCGATACGCACCGCCTGCCACGCGGTGACGTTATCTCTGGTATCCACTCATCATATGGAGTCGACCTGGTTGCGGTTGGGAGTTACTAATAATGGTATCTGTAATCTGGTTCTCCAACCTAATGAGCGGACAACATGACGTCATCGCCATGCACGTCCGCCTTTATATATATATATACTGTATATATATAATATATATATATATATATATATATATATATATATATATATATACTGTATATACTGTATATATATATATCTATATATATATATATATATATATATATATATATATATATATATATATATATACTGTATATATATATATATATATATATATATATATATATATATATATATATATATATATATATATATATATATATATATATATATATATATATATATACTGTATATATATATATATATATATATATATATATATATATATATATATATATATATATATATATATATATATATACAGTATGTATATATATATATATATATATATATATATATATATATATATATACAGTATATACAGTATATATATATATATATATATATATATACAGTATATACAGTATATATATATATATATATATATATATATACTGTATATATATATATACAGTATATATATACAGTATATATATATATATATATATATATATATATATACAGTGTATATATATATATATATATACAGTATATATATATATATATATATATATTGTTGCGGATTCGGGGGTCGGCGCTCCCCTTATCAAGGGGGGGGGGGGTTAATCCCCTTGTCTTTTAAGCTGGCCGTCCCCCAATCCTGGAAGCTATGACGCTCCTTCCGGTCGGAATTAGCTGGGGTGATTGGTCAATGAAGTCCCAAATACCTACTTACTAACCCGACCGTAAAGCAGGGAAATAACTCCCGCCCGAACCACGGATAAGATGGAAATTGCCGAGCGGTTAGCAATCCGCGGCCCGAGCCATTAACAAAGACTAACCCGATCCTGAGCGGTTTCCAAATCGTGCCACAGGTACTCAATCGAGAAAAGACCAAAACGATCGGATGAGAGGAAACCAGAGCAAGGGAAGAACAAAGAGTGGGTTTATTACAAATGTACAAGAAAAGAGGAAACAAAAGGATGTACAAGGAGAAGAAGAAAAAGCAGGACACAGGGCAGGCTTACCTATACAGTCTTAACTTATTATGACCCCAGGACAAACAGACAGACTCACATGGGATTGTAGTGGTAGGGGAGGAAAGTCCAGGCAGATGGTCCAGGCGATGGGATCCGGCTCCGGTCCACTCCAGTCCAGGCTCCGGTTCCACGGGCAAAACCCGGCAGGCAGCTTCGCGCATATCGTCAGACGCGAGCGGACCTTACGTATCTCGGGGTTACATATATCGGGGGGACTGGGATGCGGCGTACGTAATACGTAGCTCGTGCCAGCTCTCTCTCTCTCTCTCTCTCTCCCGATCAATGGCTCGTATCACAGGCAGTTCGTGCAATCAGCGTCTCCGCACAGTCCTTTGTAACAAGCGCGCCTCCCGATCAATAAGTTCATAAAGCGCCTTTCCCAACGAGTCCGTATCAAAATGTGCTCCCTCACGCAGTCCGTAAAAGGGCTTCGCGCGCGCTTATATAATGCGCTTTGAGATCAATCCGCGCTCTTTGAAACCACGCCCGCCAGTGAGCTCACCTCAGCCCTGGTTGGTTGGGGAGGGCTCACCGGCTCCGCCCTTGACGGCCAGTTGACATGGCCACGCCTCGTTCCCGGAGCTCCGCCCCCTTCTTCCTCGAGCTTGACCGTGTGGTTAATGGCGTTTGTTTGAGCAAACTTCAGCTCAACGCAGCGAACGCTGCTGGCAAGCGAAGGCGCGTTTATAGAATTGGGAGAGAGAGATTGGAAAGGAAGCGAATGGGGCCTATCTTATTTAATTAATGCAACACAGATTCAACTATTGGGAACACGGCCTTATCTGACACATAATAAGGAAATAACTGAAAGTCCTATGGTGTCCTATGTGTTGCTGTGGCCTAACAATGGGTGCAACCTTTAACCTTATTAAATGATGTAATATTATTTACAAGTATTTACAAAGTGAGGGGTTCTAAAAACCACAACAATATATAACTGTGAGAAATAGTAGAAACTCCACAGTACGAGCAGGGCGTCTCATTTGCATGAAATAAATAATTGGGAGATGAAATGTTGAACTTGGGGACGACTAAGAAGAAGGCCTTTGTTGGTCGAAAGCTTGTCGAAAATTAAATATCGACGTCCTGAAGCTACGTCCGCGTCTGATTTCATCTCCCGATTATATATATATTGTTACGGAACCCAACGTCGGCCTCGGATCCCCTTAGAGGGGGGATTAATCCCCTCTTCTATAACTGACCGATGTGGTCCCTGGCGCTGTACCGCGACCTCTGGAAAAGCCGGTGCACAGCCCCGTTCGTACCGCGGACAGATGTTAATTGATTGCCGAGCGGTGTTTAGCAACCGCAACACGAACCATTAACAAAGACTAACCCGATTCTGAACGTTGGCCAAATCGTGCCACAGGTATTCAATTTGGAAAAGACAAAGACGACGGATGTGCAGAAGAAGAAGACAAGAGGTAGGAAATACGAATATGATTTATTACTATTTACAACCAAAAGAAACCAAGGAGAAGGAAGGATAATAAAATAAAGGCAGAAAGAGGGACGGACCAGAAGGACACAGTGAAACTCTAGCTTACCTATTCAGTCTTAATTAATACCCCAGGACAAGACACACAAAACAGACTACGAGCAAACTCACACGAATGGGGAAATTGCAGGCAGGAATGGAAGGACTGGAAGGAGAGGAACGCTCCGCTCGAACCGGAGCACGGTCGGCCCGAGAGTCAGCAGCCGCCGCCCTTCCTTGATCGGCACGTCCAGCAGCCGCCGCCCTTCCTTGATCGGCACGTCCAGCAGCCGCCGCCCTTCCTCGATCGGCACGTCCAGCAGCCGCCGTCAACGCCATAGCTGCGGTCGTGCGGGCTGCCGCGATACGAGCACCCTGGCGGAGTCAAAGCTGCGTGGCTCCAAGCTGGTGGTGGTGGATTTCAAAGCTGCGGTGGTTCAAAGCTGCTTCTCGGGCTCACCTCAGGATGCATCTCCCGTCTCTCTCTGAGGGCTCGTCTCTTACCATCGGGCGTTTACCAAGCTCGTCTGGACTCGTCTGCCGTCCCTGGCGCAACTAGCGGTGGGGGCTGATGCAACGGGTTTTATAACCCCGCCCTCTTGAGCCATACCCACTCATTCTTGGTTGGTCGTAGGGGCTTCTTGGCTCCACCTCTTGATGACGATGGGCGGGCCATGCCCTTCTTCTCCGAGTTGGAGCACATGGGCAATGGCGGCGAATGCAGTTGGCAATAGAGGCTTTGGGAATGGGAATGAAAGGGGATCTATCTATTTGAATTCGGTGCAATGGAGTATTAATTAATGGAAGACAAAGCCTTAACCTAATACACAGAATAAGGAAATAACTACCCACAAGCAGGAAATCTATGATTGGCTAACGTGATTGTATATGACCTAACTAAGGGACGCCCTTTTGACCTTTATACACAACTGGAGGAAGGAGGGTGATATTTTACCATTTACTACACAATAAAAAAAACCACAATTCTCATATCCACAACAATATATATATATATATATATATATATATATATATATATATATATATATATATATATATATACATATATATATATACATATATATATATATATATATATACATATATATATATACATATATACTGTTGCGGATATGGGATTTGGCCTCCATATCCGCTTGTAAATATTCCCCAATACTCCCCAACTATCCCCAATCCCCCATTCCCTAGTCCCATTGTCTGTAAACAACACTCTGTAGAACCGACCTTCCCCTTTTCCCCCCATTAAATGTCGTGCCCAGGTCCACCGCATCTCACGTAGACAACTTTCGGACATCTTGCTAGTTATTCTTAGTCTATGTCAGTTAAGGGCTCGTTTCCATTAATTCTGACTCTTCGTTGCACCAGAATGTGATTGTATGGCACCAGTAGTGAGTTTAGGACCTCCCCATACCTCCTCCCATCTTCCCCATGAAACAACAACAACAACAACTACAACAACAGCGCGCGGGGAGTGTGCGTCCTCACTCCGGCTCGGTTAGCCGCCATAGCCCATGTGCGCCGACGGGGTTACCACAAAGGGGCTGCCTGTCGGCCCCTCGTCAAGGGCGGAGCCCGGTATCCCCCCGCACCCAATAAGAAGCAACGGGCCGATTCCATCTGGGGCGGAGCTAACGAGCCGAGGGCGTGTCACTCCCCGCCGGATATACGCGACGACTGACCGGACATGAGATGAGATGCGCCCCCAGCTTGGAGAAAGAACGTCACCTCCTAGCGCTGAGAGAGACCTCCCGCATCTTTGGACCGGACCGGTTCGATTCTGCCCCTGAGCCAAGGTGCACCTTGAGCCTCGACTACCTGCCCTTCCTTGCCATCAATCCCTGTGTGAGTCAGTTTTGTCCTGTTTATCTGTGGTCTGTCGGGGTTACTATAAGACCGTGATTAAGTGCCTACCTTCCTATGCTGTCTCTCTTGTCCTTGTAATCTAACGTTCCGAAATATTATAACCTCCTCCAGAGGTCTTGAGAACTGTACCCCTGGTGTCGTGTCATTTAATCCAGCCGTTGTGTCCTTTCCTCAATTGATTTAGCGTAGCGCGACTCGGCCAACGTTCGAGTATAATCGGGTAAACTGTGCAGACGCGGTCATACCAAACCGCTCGGTAAACCAACATCCACAACCGCGTCTGTAACAATACATATATATATATACATATATATATATATATATACATATATATATATACATATATATATATATATATATATATATATATATATATATATATATATATATATATATATATATATATATATATAATTATATATATATACTGTCACGTGAAAAAGTAAGTACACCCCATGTAAAGTTTTGACTTTTTCAACATATTTCAACATACAGCTAGTTGATCTTCATTTCAACAATATTCATAGATAAAGGTGATATAATATAACAAATATCATGAAACATTTACATTTTGTAGTCCCTTGTATAATTTAAATAAACATAAATGCAAATTTCGCATGTGGAAAAAGTAAGTACACCCCTACATTTATCACTACTTCAAATACCTAAAATTAGAATCAGGTGCACCAGCTCAGGTGCAAATGATTAGAACAGCGTTAGAGCGGATCTTGGAGGAACCTGTCTTATTTAAACCTCAGACATTTCGTTTGGTTTGCTCTTTGTTGTTGAAGTGTGCGGCGTCACCATGCCGAGATCAAAAGAGCTCTCAGAGGCCTTCAGAAAGAAGGTTATGGATGCCTACGAGTCTGTGCAGGGATTTAAAAAGATCTCCAAACAATTTGAAATCAATCATTCGACTGTCCGGAAGATCATCTACAAGTGGAGAAGATTCCAAACAACTGCCAACTTGTTCAGGCCAGGCCGCCCCAGCAAGTTCAGCCCGAGAGCAGACCGCAAGATGCTTCAAGAAGTCTCGAAGAACCCCAGAATGTCATCATGGGACCTACAGGTAGCTCTTGCCACTGTTGATGTCAAAGTGCACGAGTCTACCATTAGAAATAGGCTGCACAAATTTGATCTACATGGGAGGTGTGCCAGGAGGAAACCTTTGCTGTCCAGAAAGAACATCAGGGCAAGACTAAAGTTTGCCAATGAACACGGAGGCAAAGACCAGCACTTCTGGAACAATGTGCTCTGGACAGATGAGTCAAAGGTAGAGCTTTTTGGCCACAGTCGAAGAAGACATGTTAGGCAAAAACCAAAGACAGCATTTGACCACAAGAACCTGATACCAACTGTAAAGCATGGTGGTCGAAATATTATGGTTTGGGGCAGCTTTGCTGCATCAGGGCCTGGGCA
Organism: Myxine glutinosa; assembly: GCF_964187855.1. Lineage (NCBI taxonomy): Eukaryota > Metazoa > Chordata > Myxini > Myxiniformes > Myxinidae > Myxine > Myxine glutinosa. The sequence goes on along the minus strand of NC_136265.1, from coordinate 124,863,376 downwards.
GCTCACCATCATAGAATCCACTATGAATTCTTCATTGTACCAGAGGGTGCTTGAGGATAATGTGAGGCCATCTGTTGGAAAGTTGAAGCTCAACCGAAGGTGGACCTTGCAACATGACAATGACCTTAAACATAAGCAGTAAATCCACCAAGGAATGGCTGAAAAGAAAGAAATGGAGGGTTCTGGAATGGCCAAGTCAAAGCCCGGATCCCAAATCCCATCGAGATGTTGTGGGGGGATTTGAAACGAGCTGTGCATGCAAGAAACCCCTCAAACATCGCACAGCTGAAAGAATTCTGCATGGAGGAGTGGGCAAAAATTTCTCCCAGTCGATGTCAGAGACTGGTAGACAGTTATAAGAAACGCCTACTTGATGTTGTTTCTGCCAAAGGGGGAAATACCACCTATTAGAGCCAAGGTTGTACTTACTTTTTCCACATGCGAAATTTGCATTTATGTTTATTTAAATTATACAATGGACTACAAAATGTAAATGTTTCATGATATTTGTTATATTATATCACCTTTATCTATCAATATTGTTGAAATGAAGATCAAATAGCTGTATGTTGAAATATGTTTTAAAAGTCAAAACTTTACATGGGGTGTACTTACTTTTTCACGTGACTGTATATATATATATATATATATATATATATACAGTATATATATATATATATATATATATATACTAGAAAAGGTACCCGTCAATGACGGGGGTTTGTAGATGTCTGACGTGAAATAAACAATTTCCTTTGCAGTGTGTATCAGTAGAAACGGGAATTCAGTGGAAATATTCAGTGAGAAGATATCGCAATGGATGCAGCTGGTAACCTCGACAACCTCGTTCATTTCTGTCAGCTAAGATTTCAAATCCATGCTCGTTGTATCTCCGAAGTGCTGCTCGGGAGTGAAGGTGATATTATGAAAGCCCAGCTGGAAAACAGGTTTAGGCATGTTTTGGGCCTGATGGAAGATCACCAAAGTTCTTTCCATACCAACCGACCACCTCCAGGCACCTATCCCTCTTCACATCGTTTCGTCAGCTCCCGACCTCCCCCCCCCCCCCCCTCTCAATACTGCCCGCAGCTTTGCTTTCAGCAATTTCCCACAGCATTTCATTCTGGTTTCCCATTCGATGATCCATAGATCAGCAGTTTCAGTTTAACTTTTCAACATCAGTTTCACTTTGAGATATCAGTTTAGATTCGTCATTGCAACTGGTGATGTTACGCAAATATTGCACAGCAAAGTTAATCAAAACCGATTTTGGGAGAATTTTTTTAGAATTTTCTAAGGGGTCTAAAGTGTTTTTAGGGGGAACTAAAGTATTTAAAGAATCAAGGCTCTTAAAAGAGCCAAATGGGGTCTAAAGGTGTCCATGGATGAAAGAGAAAAAGGGGACAAAAGTGTCCAAATGATCTTAAGTTGTCCGAAGTAAGTTGTCTTAAGTTGTCCTAAAAAGTCAATAGGTCTTAAAAGTGTCGAAGAAGGTGTATATGTCTCAAAAGGGTCGATCGAAATGGGTATGAAGGAATCTAAAGGGTATAATGATCCAAGAGGTGCAGGGGGATTAAGGGGTCTAAAGGTGTCGAAGGGGTGTAACGGGTCAAAAGGGATCTAAGAGGTGTAAAGGGTCCACATGGATCAAAGAGTATAAAGGGTCAAAGGGATCTAAGAGGTGTAAAGGGTCCACATGGATCAAAGGAGTATGAAGGGTCAAAAGGGGTCTGGGGGTTTAAAGGGTTTAAGGGATGTAAATGGGTCAAAGGGGGCCTAAGGGGTTTAAGGGGTCTAAGGGGTTTAAGGGGTCGAAGGGGTTTGAAGGATGTAAAGAGTGTAAGTCTAAGGGATCTATGGGGTGTAAAGGGTCTAAAGGGTGTAAAGGAGTGAAGCTGTAGTAAAGAAATTACCTCGGGTTAATAATTAAATTAACTTGTGAGTGCAACTCGGCAATAACGGGCCAAATTACCTCCTCATCACGATATAAACCCCCTATTAAGGTACATCGTGGTTAAAGTTTTGTTGTGATTAACCTTGGGAGCTCAAAGCAGTATGATCACAAACAAACAGGAAAACAACAACTCACCTTGTTGTGATGTGATTGTTGGAGGGTTCACCTGTTGGCATGTGGCAGTTTGTAGATGGTGTCACGTGGTTCATTTTTTGTACAAACTATTTTTTCACCCTTGAGAGTTATGTTGTTAGATGAGCAGTAAAATTGCCTTTAAATCTATGTATAGGTTGTCTTTGTACTATTTTTGTTTTTTGAATAATCAGTGAATTTCAGAGGTCACATGACTCCTTCTTTGCCAAACTTACTGATCATGGTAACGCCTTAATTAAGAGTTGTTTTTCACATCTGGTAACATATTTGACGATCTGAGGTCACAATCTCACTAATTATATCGGTATCCATGTTGAAATCCTCTAAAAATTGAGCTTTTTATAAAGCTTTGTATATGTGGATCAACCCTCAGAGATCATGGCGACAGGTGGCAGCTCGGATGTCTATAAATTATGAACAGTGAGAAAATAACTAAACCCCTATTTAGGTCTAGGGTGGTAAAATATGTTATCCCATAAACTTTTGTGGCGATTACCCTTGGGAGCTCAGAGGAGTAGGTTCACAAACAAACAAACAAACAAACGGACATTTCACATATACGGGGTGAATCAAAAGTAGCGCCCGCGCCAGATTTTTCTTCTTTTTCTTTTTCTGTATACAGAATCGAGGCTCGTGAAAGAGCTAACATTTATTTCACAAACAAATCAAACAGACAAACAAAATATATAAAAAGAGGGAGCGGTAGACAAGATGGGGAGAGAAGGAGAAGCACACAAACACAACATTTGAGAGCATGGGCATCGGGAGATGTGTGGGAGGGAGAGGGCTTGGGGGGAGGAGGCGTGGGAAGGGGGTTGGGGGTGGGAGAGGTATAAAACACAAGGACACCAAGGACTTCCAGGACAGAAGTTGGTATTTCAAAAAAGTGGATTTGGGGTGAAATTAGCGGGGGTAGAAAAGATCAAGGTTTTGGATGGGGGAAGATAAGAGATGTTGGTGAACAGCTGTTTTAAAGACCTGGAGGGAGGAGTGGGATTGAAGAGAGTGAGGGAGTTTGTTCCAGAGGTGGGACAAAAGAGGAATGAAGGTGAGCAGAGAGTCTTGAATTTGGCATTTAAACCATAAGAGGGTTGCAGGCAGATCTAGTGCGACCTGCAGGAATATTTGGGGGACAGAGCCCAGAGAGAGCTGGGGGGGCAAGGCCGGAGAGGAGTCGGTAGAAGACGGAAAGACCACCAACCTGCCTGCGGTGAGTGAGTGAAAGGCCCTTGGAGTTAGATTCATCACGGGATCTCCAATGATTCTGAACGCTTTGGTTTCAAAAGCGTGAAGACGAGCTAGGTGTGAGGCAGGAGCACCAGCCCAGAGGGGAGAGCAGTATTCCATTGAGCTGCGGATGAAAGCCTTGTATGTGGTGAGGAGCTCAGGTGTGCCAAGGAAGGACTTCGCACGACGGAGGATGCCCAGTCGGCGACTGGCTTTGGAGGCCAGATTTGAAATGTGGTTTTCCCAGGAAAGATCATGGTAGATAGTGAGACCCAAAAGCTTGAGTGACAGAACTTCTTGGAGAGGATTATTCAGAAAGTGGATGGGAGGGTTGTCCAGTCGGTCTTTTTGGAGAGACATCATAAGAGTGTGAGATTTGTCAGGATTGAAAGACATGTTCCACTTGTTTGCCCAGTCTGTGATTTTGTCCAGGTCTGCAGAGAGTGAGGAGGCTGCAGACTGCCGATCTGAGGGATGAGGAATGGAGCGACAGAGAGTAGAGTCATCAGCAAAGAGATGGAGAGGATTTTCAAGAGAGTCAGAGAGATCATTGATGAAGACCAGAAAAAGCACAGGGCCCAGAACACTGCCTTGGGGAACTCCAGCCTGAACAGGAAGAGGAGATGAGAGAAACCCATTCAGGGCCACACGTTGACTACAACTGGAGAGGAAGTCCGCTAGCCATGCGTGGAGATTTCCATGGATACCAAAGGAGGAGAGTTTGGTGAGCAGAGCGGGGTGCCAGACCGTATCGAAGGCACGTGATATGTCAAGGGACACAGCTCTAATTTCCTGTTTGGCATTGAGGACCTCCATCCATTGTTGAGAAAGCAGAAACAGCATGTCCAGAGTAGAGTGACCAGGTCTGAAACCAAATTGATGATCAGAGATCAAGCCATTGGAGAAGAGGAAAGATTTCATATCCGAAGCAATGATGGTTTCCATGACTTTGCTGATAATTGGGAGAAGGATGATTGGTCTGTAATTGCTAGGATCTGTTTTTGCACCTTTTTTGTGCAAAGCGGTGATGTTAGCTGATTTCCAAGCAGATGGCAGATGACCTTGAGCAAAAGAGAGGGTGAAGAGAACAGAGAGAGGGAGTGAAAGAATGGAAGAACAGGATTTTAGGACCCGTGGGCTGATGCCGTCAGGTCCAGTTGCAGAATCAGAGTCGAGGGTTGACAGAAACTTTTCCACCTTGTCAGGAGGGATGGACACAGAGTCCAGGAGCAGCTGGGTACGACTGGGTACGGTGGGTACAGAGAGGGATGGGTTTGGGACACAAGATTTAGAGGCAAACACAGAGTTGAGGCATTCAGCTTTTTCACGTGCGGAGTCAGCCGTGTAGCCGTTTGAGGTGAGGGAGGGGATGGAGGGGGAACAAACACCAGAAACAGATTTGACCAGACGCCACCAGGTTTTGGAAGAGGGAGACAGATAAGAGAGTTCGGTCTTGAGAACGGAGAGATATTGTTTCCTGGCTCTCCTGAGGGTGGACACACACTTGTTTCGGGCTTTGTGAAAGGAAATGAGATTTCCTTCCGTTGGATTTGCTTTCCAGGAGACGAAGGCAAGTTGTTTCTGGGCAACAGCCTCACCACAAGATTCCGTGTACCATGGACGGGCGGAAGGGTATGACAACTGAAGACGAGATGGGATAAATCTGTGCATTGGAGAGAGAAATTTACTTTGGAATAATTCCCAGGATGAGTTGATGTCAGAGGCGGTGGAGATGGGAGACCATTCCTGATGATTGATGGCTGCTTGAAGACCGTGCCAGTTGGCCTGAGTGAAATGCCAGACTCGTCGACCCTGAGGAGGCTTTCTGAGAATGGTCCAAGAGATGTCCACTTTAACAAGCACATGATCAGATGAGCCGATTGGAGCAGAAGAGCAGCAGACATTTTCAGGGAAGTTAGTCATAACCAAGTCCAGAAGAGAAGATGCTCCGTTGACTGAGATCCGGGTCGGGAAATTGACAGATTCTGTCAGTCCCAGTGAGTCGCAGAAGTCCTTTGCTGAGGAGCCATGGCTGGTGAGAGAGGTACCCACATCCAGCCAACTGGCATGGTGACAATTGAAATCACCACATATGAGGAAGAGAGAGTTTGGATGGGTAGATATAAGTTGGTCCATATTATCAGACAGTGTGATGTAGATGGAGTCATCACTGTTTGGTGGACGGTACAACACACATATGAACAAAAGGTGGGAGCGAAGGGGAAGCCATAGCCAAAGGTATTCCTGGGGGTGAGGTGGAGAGAGGGCAGTGCAGGGCGAGTGAGGAAGAGAGTTTTTTAAAATAAAGATAGCAACCCCACCTCCAGGACGAGGCTCAGGTCTATCATACCGGAGGAGGGAGTAACCTGGGAGAGATACCAAGGAATCAGAGACATCATGAAGAAGGAAAGTTTCTGTTAAGCAGATGACGTCTGGTTTGTCAGAAGCAACCTGGAGGGAGAGATCAGTCAAGTTTGAGCGAAGGCCCCGGATGTTTGAGGTCCATACCGTTAATGAAGAGGAAGGGGGAGCATCGGATACAGAACAGGGGGGGAGGGGTAGGGTAAGATGTGGAAGAGGAGGAAGTGGTAGGGAGAGCTGTTGAAGGTGTGTCAGAGATTTCAGAATAGCTTGGAGAAAGGGAAGAATGGGGCGGACAAAAGATTTGATGGTGATTGGGTGAGGAACAGTGAGGTGTTATTTGAGGAGGGAGAAGAGCGAGGCAGAAGGTTGGGGGAGATGAAGGTGAAAGTTGGAAGGGGGAGGAAGCAGGGAGGACGCTTTGAGGAGGAGGGGTGAGAGGGGAGTCTAGGAGGGGAGGGGTGTGGGGGGAGTTTAGGAGGGAAGGGGCAAGGGGGGAGTTTTGAAAGGGATGGGTGATGGGGAAGATTTGGAGGGGAGGGGCAAGGGGGTAGATTTGGAGGGGAGGGGTGATGGGGAAGTTTTGGAGGGGAGGGGTGATGGGGAAGTTTTGGAGGGATGGGGTGATGGGGAAGATTTGGAGGGGAGGGGTGAGATTGGATTTTAGAAAGTGTACGATTAATGGGAAATGAACATTTATTGCAAAATGAGTTTCTTGTGACCTTTGAGTCAAAAATACGTTTGAGGACGCTGAAGGAGGGGTGGAGTGCAGGAGAGTTTCGGGAATGTAGAAAAGAGGAACTGTAAGAGATGGAATATTTTTTTGGAATGAATAGATTTGGTGAGCAAGTCGAAAGCACCCTTTTATAGAAGAAGAAGAAAAAGGTGTTATAATATACGACAGAATACAGTTCTTCAGGGGAAAGTTTAAACATTTTTAAATTGAGCAGTGAAAACTATCTGGGGAAATGGAAAATGGAAATGGGGGTGAAACACGTGATCGAAGAACGAACGAACAAATAAGAACAACGAATAAACGAATAAGAACAACGAATAAGAACAGAGAAGGAAATGTTTTTTTTTGTTTGTTTGTTTTTGAGTTGAGATTTTAAACAAGAACGTATGGCGTGAAAAGACTGGGAAAAACTGAGAAACGAAAGTAGTTGGAGCACAATCGACGGACCGCTGAGAAAAAAACAAAGCCTCAATGTCAGACACAGTAGCCTAATAGGCCTCAAAATTCGCGACACGAATTAACCGACGATTTTGTATACATGTATGAAAAATTAACACCGAGAATCTTACTAAAGACACACTATAGGTACACACACCGAAGGATAGATACAGTTTCGACAAAAACACAATTGTGAAAAATTACTTAACTTCGAAAGCGTAAGCGCATGGACAGCTTCGAAAAGACATGACCTTGCCAACAAAGATCTCGCGAGATCCCCCTAGATTTCTGTTTTTCTGTTTTTTCTGTTTTTTCGGCTGTCAGATTCTTTCTGGGATGTCATGTTGTTAATAATATTGTCTTGCAGATTATTAATTTTCTTAGTTTATTTATTTTTGTTTTTGTTTTGCAGGTTATTGCTGAGAGTTTGGAAAGTTACGGAATTTGCACCAAATTGAACCATGAATTACCTTTCAATGAATCAACGCATTGCGGCCGTGAAACATTACTACAAATGTAATGAACAACCAATGATGGCGGCACGCCGTTTGGCACAGGAATTCGATATTAACCCACCCCAGGGAAGAAACATACGATTGATTGTCGAGAAATTTGAAGCAACAGGGTCGGTAGCCACTGCAAAGAAGTCAGGTCATCCGAAAACGGCAACGAATGTAGCTAAGGCTGTAGAAGCCATCAGGAGACTGGAACAAAGTCCGCAAAAGTCAACTTGCCGTTTATCTGCAGAGTTGGAAGTGAGCCAATCAAGTGTTATCCATATCCTTCACCAGAAAAAATGGAAACCTTATGAAAAACAGAATGGAAACACCATAAAAAATGGAAACAGACCTTACACCTCCAGATTTCTTTCTTTGGGGGCTCATGAAAGACCTTGTTTTTCGTGAAAAGCCTCATACCATTCAGGAATTGAAGGCACAAATCACTGCAAAGTTTGAGGAAATTGATATCGAACTCTGCAAGCGTGTGTGCCACTCTGTGCCTGCTCGGCTGCAATTGTGCATCGATCACGAGGGAGGGCACTTTGGAAATTGCAAGTAAAACAGCTTGGTACACTTCCGTAATAATTTTCCCCTGAATAAATGGTTAGATAAACATGTAATTCATTTATTTCTACCTTCTTGTACACTGTAATACAAATGGTAAACAAACAATCAACTGACAGAAATATATATATATATATATAGATGTACTAATCCACAAGTTTGTCTTTTCCTCTGCATCTTCTTCTTTCATCATCTTCTTCATACGTAGCACAAGACTGTGAGTAGCATCATTGGCTGGGGTTGCGGCAACAATGATGCAACACCCCACATGTACATTCGAGAAGTAATTGTACACGGCACCTTTCCTATGCCATCTCCAGGCGCTGCATACCGTCATTGCCGGGCACCGAAGTGGGCTCGGTAGTGACGTACGCTGAAAGGGAGTACTCAGTTTTCACTCTGGTTGTTGTACCTGGCACCTTTCCTATGCCATCTCCAGGCGCTGCAGAACGTCATTGCCAGGCACCGAAGGGGGCTCGGCAATGACGCACGCTGAAAGGGAGTACTCAGTTTTCACTCTGGTTGTTTTCTTGTTTTCTTGTTTGTCCGGGCGAAGTTTGTTTGGGATATATAATTATTTGGCATGGGGGCGGCGTACTTTGAATGTATCTTTACTTGTTTGTTTTCTTTCATGTTTGTTTGTTTTTCCGGGCGATATCTCAGCCATCCTTTGATCTAGGAAGCTGAAATTTCGGCACAATAGTGAGCAAGTACTTTATCAAAAACTCTATTTTTGTTTTTTGATTAATCAATTAATTGATGAGTTATTAAATTATTAGCAATTAGTTAAGTACTTATACATTTCCTTTCTCTTCTGGTCATTATCTCAGGTACCTTTTGAGTTAGGAAGCTGATATTTGGACATGCCAATAACCAAGTGATTTGGCTGCAAAGGCTATTTTTGATTTATTGATTAATCAATTAATGGATTAATTATTTAATTATTCAATTAATGACAATTTTTTTTTGTTTGTTTCAGATTCGGATGGAATGGTGGTGGTTTATGCGTTCTGTGAGCCAATTGATTAATTATTTAAAAAAAATTATGATTCTTATTGATTTATTTTCATTATTAATCATTTATTTATTTTCTTTTTCATCTGGGCAATTTCTCAGGCACCTTTTGAGCTCAGAAGCTGATATTTGGACATGACAATGACCAAGTGATTTGGCTGTGAAGGGTATTTTTGATTTATTGATTAATTAATTGATCGATTAATTATTTAATTATTCGATGAATGACTTAATTAATAAAAAAAATTAAAGTTACAGATTCGGATGAAATGGTGGTGGTTTATGTATTCTATCAGCCAATTGATTAACTATATAATTTTTTTATGATTATTATTTATTTATTTTCATTATTAATCATTTATGTATTTTCTTTCTCATGTGGGCAATATCTCAGGCACCTTTTGAGCTAGGAAGCTAATATTTGGACATGACAGTGACCAAGTGATGTGGCTATCAAGGATATTTTTGATTTATTGATTAATCATTTCATCGATTAATTTATTTATTGACTAATCAATTAATTATTTAATATTTTTATAAATGACTTATTTAATTAAATTTCTAAAAGATACATCTTCGGATGAAGCACTAGTGGTTTAATTATGCTATTAGCCAATTGATTAAGAAAATATTTCATGATAATCTTTTATTGATTTTAATTATGCAATTAATCAATCAATTATTGTACACCTCTCCCTCCCAATGCAGTCTCTACGAGCTGCACCACGGTATTGCCGGGTGCCGGAGGCGCCCCGGCAATGCCGCGCTGGAGGATATTTAATTATTTGTCATGGGGGCGGTGTACTTTGAATGTATCTGTACTTGTTTGTGCTTTGTTCAGTCTGCTGGCGATAACTTGCCCACTCTTCACAAAGGATATCGTAGAGGCTAACTAATGCTGGCAGAACAGGACACCTAGTTTAACGTCCATCTGAGGGATGACACACATCTCATTTTTTCATTTCTGTTCCTCAAAATTCTATCTCTCTTTTATTCACAGACACACACACACACACACACACTTAATTAATTGTACAGTATCGGTTGTTTCTAAACTTAAATATAAATAATTTAAAGGATTGTTGTAAATGATGTTAATTTTACAACATCGCATATTCAACTTTATTTAAATTGTAAACCTCAAACATAGTTTCTCCACCTAAAGCAAGAACCTAAACCAAGAACACACACACACACACACAAATCTCGTTTTTTCATTTCTGTTCCTCACAATTATATCCCTCTCTTTCATTCACAGACACACACACACACACAGACACACACACACACACACACACACACACAGACACAGACACACACACACACACACACACATTGATGCCTCGTCCTGCCTGCGAGGCACCAGGATGAATGTTTGTAGCTGGGTCGAGATTCAAACCAGGCTATACCGGCTCAGAGGTGTGTGTGCATACCTCTGGGCCATCCTGCCATCCCCTCTCTATTTGGACTCGGAGGTCACCGGTTCTTACCCATTCGCGATTTGTGGAGAACATGGTCGTTTCTTCGCTTCCACGTTCACACGTCCAAGACGGAATGCTGAATCCGCGTTAGTTTGCCAGGAATGCTTTGTCAGCGACATAATCATCATTCGTGATTTACTGCGATTCTGTGCCCTGCTCTGTGTGTGCATAAAAGGTTCTGCTTTGTGACACATCTGTTGCGAATCAATCATCAGATTTCTGTTGGAACTCTGTTCTTAGATCTATATTAGCCTGCAGCTACATCCTTCTTCATTTGCATCGATCCTGGGACGTGTCGGATTCTCGAAACTGAAATCCTTCGCTTAACAAGTCCTTGGAGACATTATCTAGCCAACCGGCTCCGATTCAAACAACACGAATGTTCTGTAAACACATTCATTTGGAGATCTTCTTTATGCCATGATGTACACCTGAGTGTTCGGTATTAATCAAACCCTTGATATCTAATATACGAGTATAAGGCTCTTTCTAACCACTGACTGATTGAATGACTGATATTAATGTTCGGTACCTTCTGGGTGTCGTAGAAACTGAAATTTGTCGTGCCGACGGACAACAAAGCCGGTACCGTGAAATGGGGTGAATAGGAACAGCAAGGTGAATAGGGACACAAACTGAAAAAAAGTTCGGAAACTTTTTTCGCTGAAAATTGATAACCATACTGATTTGTTGATATTTGGGTTGAAAGTGTTCTCTTGTTTTTTTAAAAAGCAACTTATAGTCCCTATTAACCCCATATATGGGATAAATAGGAATAAATAGGCCTCATCGTGCTCGCATGATCCAACACTTTCTTGCTGACCGTGGTGTAGAGCATATGGAGTGGCCTGCCATGTCCCCAGATATGAATCCGATAGAGAACTTGTGGGCAGAATTAACGCGTCAAATCGACCACTTGGACCAGCAGCCGACCTCTGTGCGTGAATTGCAGCAGGCTATTGTCACTGCATGGCAAGCGATTCCTGTCCAAACCTTGGCAAATCTCATGAACAGCATGCCTCAACGTGTACGTGCTCTCCTGAATGCTCGTGGGGGTTACACGAAGTACTGAACTGTAATATTACTGTCCGTAATCCCAGTCATAATTTAACTTTTGTTTTTGTTTAAAAAAAATTGGGCTAATGTGCAAAATAAAGAGATACTTCTGGAAAACGCACACAAGTTTAACACAGTACTGTACATGAATTGAGTTCGATATCAGTTTACATCACTTTCATGGATCAATTTATATTGCTTCGAAATGTCAAGTGTGGTTTTTGTTTCTTTTAAAGGTCACATTAACAAAATCTAGAATAATTTCAACATAATTCCAATGAACTTTTGGTTCTAAGTCATCTTGAAAAGTAAGTTCACCCCCACCCAAAAAAATATTCCATATTAAATGCCAAGTCTGTATATATATGTATGTATATATATATATATATGTATGTAAATAAAGTCAAAGTTGACATAAAGAATGGTCTCTTCGACCTCTGCAAAACTGAGTCGAACACCATGAGGGGATCAGTGATGTGTGTAATCCGAGTAAGCGGTGTACATTTAATTGTGGACATCTAATTATGCCATCCAATTGGAAATTACTATGAGACGTGATTTCTTTGGTTGGTTCGAGAACAACATGTATACTCTTCTTACAGACCATTCTCAAGATCCTCAGAGCTGGGTCGATCTTCGGATCCACGACGTATGCAGGTTTTTATAATTTGCACCCATTTGCTGGATTCATAAGGGGACCTCACTGTCCCGAACACTCTGTACCGGCTGTAGGAAGATAACCAAGAGGAACATCACACCATTCCTCCTTCCAAGAAAGTGCAAGTTCGGAGATGGATTGTATTGTGTTGATTCAGGTCCCCACGTGATGTCCTATAGGACGTGCCAGGGTGATTTAATAGGGTTTTAGAATCCATTTCTAACAGACACAGCAGTATACTGCAAGGACCGTTGTTATGTTGTTAGACCTAATGTCCCTCACCATGGTGATACGTGAAAGCCTGTGGTGTAGCCATGTCTAAGATACCCCAATAGGTCGTCTTTCTGAAGCGCAGGCTGCTCGGCATTGTGGGGGTTAACATACAGGTGCAGGTAAGGAGGATTCATTTCAAGTTTGGCTGCAGGCTTGTCCCATTACTTTTGGTCCTTGGGTGTTTAGGCCCAGCAAAGCAAGCTATTTATAGGTCCATTATGTTTTCAGATGAGACCAACTCCCATCAATTCTCTTTTATTGCATGCACACCTGTATGTGGAAGGTAGAAAATGGACGTTCACCTTATTCCATGACGGTTTCGAGGGCTGAGGGGACCACTCCAAATGAAAAAGTTCAAATTTAGCCACGGCAAAAAAAATGTGTGTGTGTGTGTTGGTGTGTGTTGGTGCGTGAGCATAGAGAGACAGGTGCGTGTGCTCCCTCTCCTCTGAAGCCTAATGTATGAAATCCTGTACTGCATCCAATGAAACCACCCACCGGACAACACCTTCCTTAACCAATAGTGCACTTAGTCCCTTTATCTGCAAAACAGAGAACGAAGCTTCCTAAGTAGCATCGATGGCCGCAGACTGCGATCGATGGGGGAATCCGAGTGAGCAGGGGACAAGCCATCGATAGTAATTACAGATCCTTCCTCTGCAAGTGGTGTTTCCACCGGACTGAGTTTCACCCTCCACATCACCCTCGCCCGTTACCCCTCTGCTCCCTCCCATGTTCATTCGATTTCCCTGTTAGGTCAGGGCTGTGCTTGCTTGTGGTCGTTCTGACGCACTTTGCCTGCATGAACCAGGTTGGCTGGCGGCAGTAATGGGCTGCCGCTGTTAAGGTCATTTACTCTGAGTCCTGGAACGACACAAGAAGCACGTGACGAAGTCCAGGTTGTAGGCAAAGCCCAGTAAGGATGCGCCAAAGGGGCGAGTACCGTGTTCGGGAAGTTCTGGGAAAGGGAAGATGACGGGTGGATGCAGGAATAAGATTATGGCTGAGGATTGCTAAAGTCCGCAGCAGGACATACAAGAACTACAGATTACCCGAGTCAGGGCCTGGATATTACTTGGAATTTGTGTATAATTTTAGGAATACAATGGTAAAAGGCCTTGCCATGATTATAGAGCCCTATAGTTTATATCAGACAAGATCATACGAGCACCATGGCCTATATATATATATATATATATATATATATATATATATATATATATATATATATATACATACATGTATATATATATATATATATATATATATATATACATACATGTATATATATATATATATATATATATATATATATATATATATATATATATATATATATATATTGTTACGGACGCGGTTTAGATGTTATTTACCGAGCGGTGGTATTGCCGCGACCGAACAGTTATTCCCCGACGAGACCCCGATTCCACCCAGACGTTGACCAAATCGCGCTATGCCAAATCAATGATAGAAAGGACACGACGACTGGGAAAGAGGAAACGACGCAAGGGGTACAGTTCTCAAGACCTCCGGAGGAGGGTATAATTACAGTGGTGGAGAAAAGGGGGTAGATTACAAGGCAGTGAGGTAAAGACACAGAAGAGATGGGCACTTAATTACCGTCTTATCTTATCCCAGACAGACCACAGACAAACGGAACAAGGCAGACTTACACAGGGATTGATGGCAGGAAGGGACAGGTAGGTCGATAGCACAAGGTGCACCTTGGCTCGGGGACAGGATAAAGCACGGTCCAGAAGATGCGGGGAGGCCTCACAGCGCTCGGAAGGGACGTCTTTCTTGCTTCAAGCTCAGCGCGCATCTGACGTCACCTCCCTCTCCCTGCGCATGCTCAGCGGGGAGTGACACGCCCTCGGCTGGTTGGCTCCGCCCCACTGGGGCCGGTCCGCCGCTTCCATTGGGTGCGGGGGTTACCGGGCTCCGCCCTTGACGAGGAGCTGACAGGGAGCCCCTATTTGGTAACCCCGTCGAGCACATGTTCGATGGCGGCTCGTTGGGAAGGCCTGGTGCCCTCCCAACACCCCCTACCAACCAAGCCGGAGTGAGGACGCGCACTTCCCGTGCCCGCCGCTGCCGTTGCTGTTGTTGTTGTTGTTGTTGTTGTTGCTGAACCGTGAGGAAGAGCTGCGGGGAGGTATCGGAAGGTCCTAAACTTCCTAACGGTGCCATACAATCACATTCTGGTGCAACGAAGGGTCAGAATTAATGGAAACGAGTCCTTAACTGACATAGACTAAGAATAACTAGCAAGATGTCCTATAGTTGTCTTACATGAGATGCGGTGAACCTGGGCACGACATTTAATGGGGGAAATAGGGGGAGGTCGGGTCTACAGAGTGTTGTTTACAGAAAATGGGACTAGGGAATGGGGGATTGGGGATAGTTGGGAAGTATTGAGGAAATAGGGGAATATTTACAAGCGGATATGGATGGATGCAAATCCCATATCCGCAACATTGCACCCTTCTCTACCTCGGGGCGTCCCGACCCGATAAATTTTTACCTACTTTAGTGTGGCACTCAGATGTAGTTCCCTCTACTATTAACTCAACCCTGAGTGTGACAGTTTTACAGATGTTCACAAATGAGTAAATATGTCCCCCTGCGACGTTGCACCCTTCTCCTAACAGAAACACACCCACAGGATAACCGAATCGCGGAAAGCATCCTCAAACTAAACATACAGCCGGTAGGGAGCATTATTTATACAACACTGATATTTACACTACGATCCAGGACCTGTTCTTTGAGGAACACATGCAGATGTTATGCATAGGGAGAGCACGCATGCCAGCATCGATACACCAACCCACGAGTGCCCTGTGGCCCTGCGGCCTTTAATAATGTGCAGAGCACCCCGTCCAAGCACCAAAAGCACCACCCCATTACGCACAGTCAGCACCATCCGGTGCACCAATAAAGTGTTCATAAAAATGCACAATTAAGTGTCCATGGTCACCGGTGGTGTCGCAGCCGGCCGATGTTCTGCCGCTGGTCTTGCCTTCATGGAGTGCACTTGGCCTTCTGGCTTCTTTAGAAATAAAGAAAGGCGCCAACCTCGTCCATTTCTGAATTGTGGCCGTCAGGGGGGCCAACTAAAAGTGGTTCACCTGTATGGCATAGGTGCCACGTTGACCCAGAGGTCCATCCACGGGTGGTGCTTGACCGCAAAAGAACTGTGGTCCATTGTGGGCGGCCACAAAAATTGCGGTCCATATGGTGTATCGATCCAGGCCGCAAGCAGCGGAAGTACAGGCCCACAACTGCGGAGCCAGCACCTCTCTCTCCTCTCTCTCTGCCCCAAAGCCAGATCCTCGGAGGTGGGAGACAAAAGAAGACAAGTGAGTAAGGTGGTAAGGGCGCAAAAGTGCACGCAATACAAGGTAATGCACACTGGGGGCACATGGGAACCAGGTGAGACAGGTACGTTCCTATCGTACGCCCCCCCCCCCACCAGGTAACCTACATTGCCCCTCCCTTACCCCTTACTGTATCCACAAAACACAACACTACCCATAAACATCTACTTTACACATCAACAACGTCCCTACTGTCTTCCCCGTTCCTCCCATAAACCAAATTCGTCTTCTCTCCCTCCTAACCAATCAAATTTGCCATTTCCAACTCTCATCAAAATCTGCCATCTCCAACTCAACATCAAAATCTGCCATCACCAATTCATCATCAGTCCCTCCTAAGGAGGGAGAGATGGAATCACCCCAATGTCTTATCCACGTCATGATGCGTCTCACAAATCCAAACAGCAATTCTCATTTCCTGCAACACAAAACAAAGAAAACACAGGTGTGGAGTCATCATCATCACCTCAGGTAAGTGGCTGCGTATGGTGCGACAGGTTCATCAATCCTAACTATTTCCTAAATGACTTTAACAACTTTACATTACTCGGGGTCTTTCTCCTGCCAAACCATTGGCCCTCATTACTCTATGTGGTTCGAAGAACCAAAATCCCATTGACCATCTGTGGTGCACACCATCAATTTGGGTCTCACTCCCCGATTCAACACTCGGTGCCCCCGCACAATTTCGGTGGCTGGGTCGTGTGACGCTCCCAGCTGGTCCGCCCACCTGCACACCTCCACCACTGTTGTTGCTTACCGAGCTCACCTGCTCCTCACCCTAACCTAACTAACTGGGGAAGGCCCTCTCGCACTCTCACCCCCTCAGTGCCCTCTCTGGCACGGGCTGCCCGATCCACACCCGGGATCCTCAGGCACCCACTGACACTAACGGCTCCCAGAGCCCACCTGCGGCCTCACCTGGCCGACATCTAACAGTGGCGGAGTGCCCAACCATTCACACTCATACTAACAGGCCACACGACCAGCCAATTTCACCACACCAATGCACCCATCCACAATACCATTCTGCAACCGCACCACAAATGCCAATATCCAATCACAATTTACCTATACCTTCTAACTATTCTTTAAACTACCCTCCCCGGGTACTCGTGAAAAGGGGTCCACTCTTCCCCCATCCACACCTTCGCACCATGCACACCACTCCGTACCACTTACTCCAACTCTCTCCACACCACTCATTCTCTGCTCCATATATTTCAAACACCTGTACTTGCACACCTGTGCTCTAATACTTGGTGCCGCCTGCACCCTTCTCTCCCCCAAGCGCATTCGCGCTGATCCACAACACTCACTACTCACCATGACACTCATCCGCAATGCTCTCTCATTCATCACTTGTACACTCTCACACACCTCGGAGCATTGCCTCACCGATGCCTCATTTGAAGCTGCTCACCAGCACTTCCATTCACACGGCATCATCTGCTCTGTCTACTCCCTTCTAAAACTCGCGCTCCTCCATCTTCCCTTACACTCAGCGCTCCCACGTCATTATCAAACACTAAGCTACTACGTCCCCACTACAGGTACCAAGTCTCTTACTTAAATCTTGTCACCTATGGTCACCTCTAGTCCCTATCAATATAACCAAGCCCACCCGGGCTAGTTTTCACTGCCATACATCCCATAATCTATAGCGCATTTGCCCCAAGTTTGTGAGGGATGACAGAGTTGCCATCCCACCACATCGGGCATCTCCCACTACCAATTTTGCACATCAAATTTCAACAAATCAAAAATTTGCCAATCACTACCCATCATCTGCCAATCATTACTGCCAATCCTTTGCCAATCATCAAATTTTGTTTTTCTAATTTCGGGGCCAAAACACTATCCTCGTCATTACAGTCTACTTACTAATGCCTCTCGGTGCGCCAATTCACTTCCACAGCCCGGCTTCGTAAAGCCGAGCAATGAATGCAGGTTCTTTGGTGCCGGCGGCTGGATGCGTCCGGCACTCGGTGCAGGGACGGGGGCTTACCCGTGCCGAGATCCCACGCACCACCTCGGCGCGGAGCCATCCAATTACCCGATCTCGACCTGCTGGAACGTCTCAATAAAAAGTGGTCGCCATGACGACCCTTCCTATCGGGCTGCCCGCTCTGCCTAGTGGAGCACGGACGCGGCCGTTCCAAGCGAGGCCCAGCGTGGATCGCGTACGGCGGTCCTTTCGAACCCGCCGTGGCTCGGATCCCCGCTGGTTCTCGCGGCACGCGAAGCTGCCCAACGCGCACCGAGGGCCCGATTCGGCTATAAGTCGTTCTAACCTCTAACCCGGTTACCGTCGATGCCTCACCTGCATGCTTACACGCATACGCTACCCCTTTCTTGCTCATACATCCAGCCGTTTCCCTGCTCTTGGTCATTGCACCTTCTCTTACACACCCAGGTACACTCATTCCACTCACAGACTTGGTCACACACCTGATCACCGAACACCTTGGCACACATTCGTCGCTCGCACACCTCACCAACACACCTCTTCGCGCCCCCTCCTCGGTCACCTCCTCTGTGACAACCACAGGTGTGCTCTCACTCGCACACCCAACCACGTGCCTCACGACCAACTCAAGTGTGCATTCCCACATACGCTCTACCATTCCAGGTGTGCTTCCTTTCTCACCTGTCACAACCAACTCACGCTCCGGTCACTCTTACTACTCTCACCTCCACTCTTGACAGCACACTCACCCTTACTCTCGACAGCGCACTCTTTCCTCATGCACCCGTCCGTTACACACCTTTCTTGCGCACACTCCGTAACACTCACCACAGGTGTACATTCTTCCTTACTTTTGACAGCGCACTCTTTCCTCATGCACCCCAGAGTCGGACTTTCTCGCACACCTCCTTTTTCGCACACCAGACCTGTCGCACACTTCACCAACGGCCTCTCACGAACACCCGGGTCCATCTCGACCCCCAAGCTTATTAAATCACCTGGCGCATCATACGCACGACCATATTGGTCACCACTTACACCGGGTCCTCTTTCTCTTCGCTTCTCTATCACCTGCGAATCCCTCATCCGGTTAATGAGCACATCATCACGATCCGAACACAGACTTTGGACCAATTCTTTCACTTCCTCTTTGATCTCTTTCTTACCCCCTCTCCGTCGCTTCTTATTTTCGCTTACCCCTTCTTCCACTTCTTCTAATTTCTGCTTCACCTCTTTTATTTCCCGGTGCGTCTCCTCAAGCTCGTCCTCTAAGACCACCTTGACCGTTTCTATGTGCGTCCTCACCTGCCGGTCCTTCGTCTCCATTACCTCTGTCACCTCGTCCAACCTCGTTGTCAGTCCCTCATGTACCATCTGACATTGCCTCTGTGTCGCTATCAAGTCATTTTTTAGGTCGTTTTGTGTCGCTTTTAACCCTCCTAATACCGCAGTGTTCCTTTGAACCTGCTCCGTTAGTTCTTTTTGTCCCTCCGTCAGCTGTTCCACTCCCAGCGTCAACTCCTCTATACCACCTTGCAATTTTACAGTCCCCTTTCTCACCTCCTTCTCCATGCGCTCCTTACAGTGCCTCACCTCCTCGCGCACTCCTCCGACCTCCTCACTCACACCTCTTCTGATCTCCTCTCCCAGCACTTGCATCTCCTGCCCCGATGCCACCCTCATCTGCTCCATTTCCTCCCTGTGAGCATCCAATTTAGTTTCTACCCCCATTCTGACCCCCTCTATCTGCTGCCCCATTTGTTTAACTTCCCTTTCCGCTTGGTCCCTCATGTCCCTCAATTTGCCTTCCATACTGTTTTCTAACCCCTCTAAACCCTTTTTCATCCCTTCCATTTGATTCTCTTGAGCGGCCATTCTGTTTTCTACCCCCGTTAACCCCTCCTGTATTTCCCCTAATCTATTGTCTAATCCCTCAAATTTGTTTCCTAATCCCTCTATTCTACTCCCTAACCCTCCGATCTGGACCCCCATGTCCTCCCTCAATTTCTCGCTATTGGACCCCATGTCCTCCCTCAATTTCTCGCTATTGGACCCCATGTCCTCCCTCAATTCTCGCTATTGGACCCCATGTCCTCCCTCAATTTCTCGCTATTGGACCCCATGTCCTCCCTCAATTTCTCGCTATTGGACACCTTTACCCCCATTTGCTCACTCTGAGCCTCTATACTGTTTTTCAAACCTCCAATTTGGTCTCCCATTTGTCCCATAAGGGCCCTCATTTGCAGGAAAAAAAGGTTCGAATCCACCAGCGGCGCTGCTACGGTCGCGGGCGCGGTCGCCGTAGCCATGTGCGAGGCGCCATTTCGCGCGCCCGTAACCTCGTGCGCGAGGACGCCATTTTGCGAACCTGCCGGCCTCACTGCTTCGCTCTCCTCATGTCCCTCAATTTGGTCCTGGATCGACCCTGCCTCACTCTCCTCTACCGGAACCCAGCCGTCTTGATCTCCCATAGCGCGACTTTCAAAATTCGGGTTTTATAAAAGAAAATCAAATTTCGGTGACTTGTAATTTTGAGCGCGTTAAGCGCGCTTCGGGTCCGTATCTCACTCCCGACACCAATTGTTACGGACGCGGTTAAGATGTTATTTACCGAGCGGTGGTATTGCCGCGACCTAACAGTTCCCCCGATTCTTCCCCAACTCACCCGATTCCACCCAAATGTTGGCCAAATCGCGCTATGCTAAATCAATGATGGAAAGGACACAACGACTGGGATAGATGAAACGACGCAAGGGGTACAGTTCTCAAGACCTCCGGAGGAGGGTATAATTACAGTGGTGGAGAAAAGGGGGTAGATTACAAGGTAGTGAGGTAAAGACACAGAAGAGATAGGCACTTAATTACAGTCTTATCTTAGCCCAGACAGACCACAGACAAACGGACAAGGTAGACTTACACAGGGATTGATGGCAGGAATGGACAGGTAGGTTGATAGCACAAGGTGCACGTTGGCTCGGGGACAGGATCAAGCACGGTCCAAGAGATGCAGGGAGGTGTCACAGCGCTCGGAAGGGACGTCTCTCTTGCTTCAAGCTCAGCGCGCATCTGACGTCACCTCCCTCTCCCTGCGCATGCTCAGCGGGAGTGACACGCCCTCGGCTGGTTGGCTCCGCCCCACTGGGGCCGGTCCGCCGCTTCCATTGGGTGTGGGGGTTACCGGGCTCCGCCCTTGATGAGGAGCTGACAGGGAGCCCCTATTTGGTAACCCCGTCAAGCACATGTTCGATGGCGGCTCGTTGGGAAGGCCTGGTGCCCTCCCAACACCCCCTACCAACCAAGCCGGAGTGAGGACGCGCACTTCCCGCGCCCGCCGCTGCCGTTGCTGTTGTTGTTGTTGTTGTTGTTGTTGTTGTTGCTGAACCGTGAGGAAGAGCTGCGGGGAGGTATCGGAAGGTCCTAAACTTCCTAACGGTGCCATACAATCACATTCTGGTGCAACGAAGGGTCAGAATTAATGGAAACGAGTCCTTAACTGACATAGACTAAGAATAACTAGCAAGATGTCCTATAGTTGTCTTACATGAGATGCGGTGAACCTGGGCACGACATTTAATGGGGGAAATAGGGGGAGGTCGGGTCTACAGAGTGTTGTTTACAGAAAATGGGACTAGGGAATGGGGGATTGGGGATAGTTGGGAAGTATTGAGGAAATAGGGGAATATTTACAAGCGGATATGGATGGATGCAAATCCCATATCCGCAACAATATATATATATATATATATATATATATATATATATATATATATATATATATATATATTGTTGCGGAGATGAGGACTGTATATTTTTTGATTGTGTGCTGTATTATTATTATTATTGTTTATTCTGCGCCCCCCTACCTCCGGAGCTGTGTAAAGGTGAAAGGGCATCCCATAATTAGTCCACAAGCATACACGTCAGCCAAATAATAGAATACCCCTGTTGATAGTTATCTCTTATTCTGTGTTTTAGAGTAAGGCTGTGTCTCCCATTAATTGAAGTACTCCATTGCACCAGTGAAAGAGAATAGATCCCCTTTCCTTCCCATCCCCAAAATCTCCATTTCCTATCACATCCCCTTTCGTCATTGCTGAGCCCTCGATTCCCAATCACCTCCCCTCCAATAACCGCTATTGACCACGAGGCTCGAGTCGGGGAAGAAAGGCGTGTCTCCACCTCGTCATAGAGGGGAAGAGGGGCGTGCCCGCCCGTCGTCATCCAGGGCGGAGCCCGAGGGTCGCGCGACCAACCAGGGCTGAGGTGAGAACCCCGATGGGCGTGTCCAAAACGCCGGCGGCTGAATCGCTGGAGGCGCTATAAAAGGCGCGTACGGAAGTGAGTTGTGAGTTGGTCTGAGTTGGTTGAGAGTCGGTCGTCAAGTGGAGAGTGGTGAAGAGTCAGTCAGTAGAGGTGGTGGTCAAGTGGTTGCGTTGGTTGCAGTGAGGAGTCGGTGGTAAAGAGTGAGGGACCAAGAAAGAGTTGAGGGTGTGGACCAACGAGTCAGACAAGTCCTGGGAACGCAGCGGAGGCCGCCGCAGCAAGAACACCCAACAGCCAAAGGGGGCCTGAACGGCGGTTTGGAGCAGGACCGTAAAGGAACGGCGGCTGCTGAACGCGCCGGTTGAGCTGCAGGACCCCCTTGGACCTTTCCTCTCCCTCCAGCCATCCACCTCCTGCCTTTCCACCCTTCTTGTGTACGTGAGCTTGTTTTGTTTGTTCTGTCCCTGGGTATTTAATTAAGTCTGTAGGTAAGCTAATATTTGCACTGTGTCACCTGCGTCTTATGTGTTGTAAATAAACTTGATTGCTCCTTTTTGCTTGTGTAAATAATAAATCCAATTACTCTTCTGTCCGTCTATTCGTTTTATTCCTTTTCCTCTTTGCATTCGTCGTTTTAGTCTTTTCCCCTCATTGAGCAGCTGCGGTGCGATCCGGCCAAAGTTCTGGGTGAATCGGGTGAGTCAGGGATCCTGTAACGGTCGCGGCAATACCACTGCTCGGTAAATAACATCTTAATCCGCGATCAGTAACAATTGGTGTCTGGGAGTGGGATTCGAGGCCCGAACCAAATTTTTAAAACGAATAGAGAAAAAAAAATTTGGTCAAAATTACGAGCTGCCGAAATTTGTTTTTTTTAAAGAAAAACCCGAATTTTGAAATCGCGCCATGGCTGGTCAAGGCGACGGGATGCCGGTGGGAGAGATAGAGGGGTTAGGAGTAACCCAGGATCAAATGGAGGGGAGCAATGAGGAGGCGGTTGAGGGAGTATCAGACGCACAAAATGGCGTCCTCGCGCATGTGGGTGTAGCGGCACCAAATTTTGCTGCACCCGCGACCGTAGCAGCGCCAGTGGTGGATTGGAATCTCTTTATGATCCAAATGAAGGCCCTTATGGACAAGAATAGTGAGCAATTGGAAGCCAGATTGGGTGAGCGATTGGAGGGCCAAATGGGGGTAATGGGGAACCGGATGGATGCTCAGGGTGAGCAATTGGGGGTAATGAGGGACGAAGCGAGGGGTACCGGTGAGGGGTTAGACAAGAAATTTGGGAAGTTAGACAATAATTTTGAGGAGTTGGACAAGAAATTTGGGAAGTTAGACAATAATTTTGAGGGGTTAGACAACGGGATAAAAGAGGTGAGACATGGGTTAACGGGGGTGGAAAATAGAATGGCTGCCCAGGAGAATCAGATAGAGGGGATGAAAAATGGGTTAATGGGGCTAGAAAATAGGATGGAGGACAAATTGCGGGAAATAGGGGAACAATCTGCCAGGGAAATCAAACGAATGGGAAACCAGATAGAGGAGGTGCAAATCGGGTTAGAAAGTAAACTGGATGCTTAGAGGGATGAATTGGGACAGATGAGGGTGGCATCTACAAAAGAGATGGGGGAGATGAAAGAGGAGATACGACGAGGTGTGGGTGAGGAGGTTTCGGGGCTACGCGAGGAGGTAAAGCGAGGTGAGAAGCGTATGGAGAAAGAAGTGAGGAATAATACGGCAAAGTTACAAGGGGGAATAGAAGATCTGACGGAGGAGGTGGAACAGCTGACAGAGGGACAAACGAAGTTAGTGGAGCAGGTTCAAAGGAACACTGCAGTACTCGGAGGGTTAAAGGCGACACAAAAAGAAATTAAAAATGACTTGATAGCGACACAGAGGCAATGTCAGATGGTACGTGAGGCACTGACAATGAGGGTGGACGAGGTGACAGAGATAATGGAGACAAAGGACCGGCAGGTGAGGATGCACATAGAGACGGTCACGGTAGCCTTAGAGGACGAACTTGAGGAGACGCACCGAGAAATAAAAGAGGTTAAACAAAAATTAGAGGAAGTGGAAGAAGAGGTGAGTGAAATTAAGAAGGGACGGACAGAAACTAAAAGAGAAATCCAGGAGGAGGTGATGGAATATGTGCAAGGTCGGTGCTCAACTCATGATGTGATGCTCACTAACCGAATAAAGAGTTTGCAGGTGGCAAAGGAGGTGCGACGACGAGGTACGGAGGTGAGTGGCAATGTATATGATGTGAGGAAAGCTTCAGTCGGCTTGGGGATTGGTTTGGATCCGGGTGTTCGTGAGAGGCCATTGGTGAAGTGTGCGACAGGTCTGGTGTGCGAAAAAAGAGGTGTGCGAGAATGTCCGACCATGGGGTGTGTGAGGAAAAAGTGCACGCCAAGGAGTGAGTGTGCCGTCAAGAGTGAGTTGGTCGAAGCGCGTGTGCGAGGGAGTACATGGAAGCGTGGTGTGGTGAGTGTTACGGAGGAAGTAATGAGAGAGTGTACACCTGTGGTGAGTGTTACAGAGGAAGTAACAAGAGAGTGTACGCCTGTGGTGAGAGTTACAGAGGATGTAACGAAAGAGTGTGCACGAGAGGATGCGCGAGAAAGGTGTGTAACGGACAGGTGCATGAGGAAAGAGGGTGCTGTCGAGAGTAAGGGTGAGTGCGCTGTCAAGAATGGAGGTGAGAGTAGTGAGAGTGACAAGGAGCGTGAGTTGGTTGTGACAGTTGAGCGAGGATGTACACCTGGAATGGAAGGATGCACACCTGGAATGGTAGAGCGTGAGTGGGAATGCACGCTGGAATTGGTCGTGAGGCACGTGGTTGGGTGTGCGGGTGAGAGCACACCTGTGGTTGTCACAGAGGAGGTGACCGAGGAAGGGGCGCGAGGAGGTGTGTTGGTGAGGTGTGCGAGCGACGAATGTGTGCCAAGGTGTTCGGTGGTCAGGTGTGTGACCAAGTCGGTGAGCGGAATGAGTGTACCGAGGTGTGTAAGAAAAGGTACGACGAGGAGCATGGAAACGGCTGCATGTATGAGCAAGAAAGGGGTAGCGTATGCATGTAAGCATCCAGGTGAAGCATCGACGGTAACCGGTTTAGCGGTTAGAGTGACTTATAGCCGAATCGGGCCCTCGGTGCGTGCCGGGCTTCGCGTGCCGCGAGAACCAGCGGGGATCCGAGCCGCGGCGGGTTCGAAAGGACCGCCGTACGCGATCCACGCTGGGCCTCGCTTGGAACGGCCGCGTCCGTGCTCCACTAGGCGGAGCGGGCAGCCCGATAGGAAGGGTCGTCATGGCGACCACTTTCTATTGAGACGTGCCGGCAGGTCGAGATCGGGACATTGGATGGCTACGCGCCGAGGTGGTGCGTGGGATCTCGGCACGGGTAAGCCCCCGTCCCTGCCCCGAATGCGGGACGTATCCAGCCGCTGGCACAAAAGAACCCGCATTCATTGCTCGGCTGTACGAAGCCGAGCTTTGGAAGGGAATTGGCGCACCGAGAGGATGTAATAAGTAGACTGGTGATGAGGTTAGTGTTTTGGACCCAAAATTAGAAAAAGGCGAAATTTGATGATTGGTACGGTGATTGGCATATGATTGGCAGAATTTTTGATTTGTTGGATTTGGACGAGCGAAATTGATAGTAGGACCTCCCCGATGTGGAGGGATGGCAAATCCACCATCCCTCACAATGGGGGCAAATGCGCAATAGTTTATGGGGTGGCTATGACAACCGAGCCAGGGAGGGCTTGGTTATATTGATAGGGATCTAGCGAAGATGACATTAGGTAACGTTAAGGTTTAGATAGTGACTGATACCTGTAGTGGGGACGCAGGTAGTTTAGTGTGGTTGATAATGACGTGGGAGCGCAATAGTTTAAAGGGACGACTGGGAAGCGCAAGTTTCAGAAGGGAGTAGTTAGCTGAGATGATGCCATGTGTGTGAAGATTAAACAGGTGAGAATTGAACAGGTGTGATTGCACAGGTGTGCAACTGAACAGGTGTGTGGAGCAGTGTATGAGGGAGTAGTGGTGATGTGTGTTGTGTTGACCAACTGGTCCAGGAAGAGGAGGAGGGTGCAGGTGGCACCAGGTGTGATTGCACAGGTGTGCAACAACAGGTGTATGTGGCTGTGTGGAATAAATGGAGTACTGGAATGGATGGTCGTGGAGTGAGTATGGTGGAAATTGTGGAGTGGAGTGGAGTGGATGGTGCGAAGGTGTGAATGGGGGAAGAGTGGACCCCCATCACGGATACCCGGGGCGGGTAGTGTAAGTGTTAGGTAGAGGGCACAGGTAAATTGTGGTTGGATATTGGCATCTGTGGTGCGGGTGAAAGAATGGTCTTTGGATGGGTGCATTAGTGTTGTGGAAATGGCTGGGCGTGTAGCCTGTTAGTGTGTGTAGTTGGTTGGGCGCTCCACCACTGTGAGGATGTCGGCCAGGTGAGGCCGCAGGTGGGCTCTGGAAGCCGGTAGTAGTTGTTGTGGATGGGGCCCGAGGATCCGGAGGACGGACCCGGGTAGCCCAGTGCTAGAGGGCACCAGGGGGTGACAGAGCCAGGAGAGGGCCTTCCCCAGTTAGTTAGGTTAGGGTGAGGAGCTAGGTAAGCTCGGGTGGCAACTGCAGTGGTGGAGGTGTGCAGGTGGGTAGACCTGCTGGGAGAGCTACACGTCGCAGCCCAGAAATTGTGCGAGGCACCGGGAGATGAATCGGGGGAGTGAGACCCCAAATTGAGAAGCACCACGGTTTGGTCAATGGGAATTGGTTTTTAGAACCCATAGTGTAAGTTGGCCAATGGATTGGCAGGGAAAGACCCCGGGTAGTGTAAAGTGTGTTAATGTCATTTAGAAAGTAGTTAGGATGAAGTCTACTCGCACCATCTGCATCCACTCACCTGAGGTGACAGGTACTCCGCAACATGCCATGTTTTGTTATTTTTATGATGCAAATGTTTGGATTGTGAGACGCATCATGACGTGGGTGTGACATTGTGCTTTGATGTTCCATCTCTGCCTCCTTATGAGGATTGATGATGAATTTGGTGATGGCAAATTTTGAAGTAGAGGGATTGTGGCGACGAATTTGGTATAGAGGAAATATGGGGAAGACGTGACAGTAGTGACGAATTTGTAAATGTGTAGATTTTTGTACATATGGGGTAAGGGCAAGGGTAGGGTAGGTGACAGGGGGGTGACGTACGGTAGGGACGAGCTTTCTCACTTCGCCCTCCGTACGCATTTCGCCTTGCATTGCCTTATTGATGTGTACCCTTGTGACCTTACCCCTCGCTCAATTGTCTTTCCCCTTTTGTCTCCCACATGACCTGTGCGCCACTGGGTGCCGAGGGGAGCGTGCGTGGGTCGGCCATTGTACGCCCGAAATTCCCAGAACCAGCTGTCTGCATCGATGCACCACATTATGGACCACATGCCGGTGGCCGAGCACCACTTATGGACCCCATGGGTTGGGGCATGGCCCCTCTGCTGGAACCGGCCATGAGGGCCCGAAATCTTGCTGGCGGACCTTGGCCACAGGGCACCGATGCCCCACAGGTGAACCACACGTAGTCGGCCCCTGTCGGCCATAAATAAAATAAAAACGGACACGTTAGGTGCATTCTTTTATTGCAAATAGGCTGCCAGCAAGGGAAGATGACAACACCAGGAAAATAATAATAACCAGCAGAGGGAGCCGAAGAGCAAGAGATCACCTGCAGGGTTTGGGTTTGTTGGATTTACTTTATTGATGAACAGTGGTGACTGCACCGATTGGTGCTTGGGTGTATATTGGTGCGTTTTTGGGTGCTTTAATGGTGCATTGATGCAGAGCAGACTGTCTCCCCCCCAGAAAGAACAATCACAGGTCCTGGGTTAGTTTTGTAAATAAAAATAGCGTCATTGTAAATAATGCTTCCCACCGTCAGTGTATAGTTTGAAGACCATTCCGCAATTCGGTTAACTGTGGGCGTAAGTCTGTTAGGCAGGGTGCAATGGAGCAGCGGGACACATTTATTTATGTTTTAAAACTGTCGCACTCAGGGTCAGGTTAAAAGTAGAGGGAACTACACCTACGTGTCACACTAAAAATAAAAGTTGTAGGCCCGGGACGTGCCTAAGAGGAGGAGGGTGCAGTGTTGCGGAGATGAGGACTGTATATTTTTTGATTGTGTGCTGTATTATTATTATTATTGTTTATTCTGCGCCCCCCTACCTCCGGAGCTGTGTAAAGGTGAAAGGGCATCCCATAATTAGTCCACAAGCATACACGTCAGCCAAATAATAGAATACCCCTGTTGATAGTTATCTCTTATTCTGTGTTTTAGAGTAAGGCTGTGTCTCCCATTAATTGAAGTACTCCATTGCACCAGTGAAAGAGAATAGATCCCCTTTCCTTCCCATCCCCAAAATCTCCATTTCCTATCACATCCCCTTTCGTCATTGCTGAGACCTCGATTCCCAATCACCTCCCCTCCAATAACCACTATTGACCACGAGGCTCGAGTCGGGGAAGAAAGGCGTGTCTCCACCTCGTCATAGAGGGGAAGAGGGGCGTGCCCGCCCGTCGTCATCCAGGGCGGAGCCTGAGGGTCGCGTGACCAACCAGGGCCGAGGTGAGCACCCCGATGGGCGTGTCCAAAACGCCAGCGGCTGAATCGCTGGAGGCGCTATAAAAGGCGCGAACGGAAGTGAGTTGTGAGTTGGTCTGAGTTGGTTGAGAGTCGGTCGTCAAGTGGAGAGTGGTGAAGAGTCAGTCAGTAGAGGTGGTGGTCAAGTGGTTGCGTTGGTTGCGGTGAGGAGTCAGTGGTAAAGAGTGAGGGACCAAGAAAGAGTTGAGGGTGTCGACCAACGAGTCAGACAAGTCCTGGGAACGCAGCGGAGGCCGCCGCAGCAAGAACACCCAACAGCCAAAGGGGGCCTGAACGGCGGTTTGGAGCAGGACCGTAAAGGAACGGCGGCTGCTAAACACGCCGGTTGAGCTGCAGGACCCCCTTGGACCTTTCCTCTCCCTCCAGCCATCCACCTCCTGCCTTTCCACCCTTCTTGTGTACGTGAGCTTGTTTTGTTTGTTCTGTCCCTGGGTATTTAATTAAGTCTGTAGGTAAGCTAATATTTGCACTGTGTCACCTGCGTCTTATGTGTTGTAAATAAACTTGATTGCTCCTTTTTGCTTGTGTAAATAATAAATCCAATTACTCTTCTGTCCGTCTATTCGTTTTATTCCTTTTCCTCTTTGCATTCGTCGTTTTAGTCTTTTCCCCTCATTGAGCAGCTGCGGTGCGATCCGGCCAAAGTTCTGGGTGAATCGGGTGAGTCAGGGATCCTGTAACGGTCGCGGCAATACCACCGCTCGGTAAATAACATCTTAATCCGCGATCAGTAACAATATATATATGTATATATATCAATCAGTGTTTGTGTCCCCTCCATAACTCCAAAACCATGAAACCTAGCAGCCCCAAATTTTGCATGCAAGCTTATCGAACACCATGGACCATGGGAGTGCATGAATGAAAACTACATTTTGGGTTTGTTAAAACACCGATGAAGAACATTAAGGGGCCTATTTCATTAAAACAAAAACAGGCTTTATCCTTAGTCAGCCTGCTGTTCCACACAGGGGTCCTCAGCTTTTTCATCCTGCTCAAAAAACGCCTTACCTTGAAATAGGCTGCAACGGATCCTGCACGATTAAGTGTTTTAACATTTTATTTTTTCACTTTCCTCACTCATATCATCAGATGTTTGATCTTCATCTATCTATAATTCCAGTAATCTCTGTGTGTCTGTCTGTGTGTCTGTGTGTCTGTGTGTTTGTCTGTGACCGCTGTTTCTCGACAACCACGGGTCCGATATACTTGAAACTTGCCAGGTATATTGCTGGGGACCCGAGGATGTGCCTTTTCAAGGTTTGAAATTAATCGGACAAGTACCTACCGAGCTATGTCCAAAAAACGCTTCAACCAATCAGAGAGCAGCGAGCTATCACGTGTGCCGAACCGTTAATGCAATGCAAGCGTTAATGCGTTAATGCAAGGCTTTTCTTTTTTTCCCTCTTCTCTTTCTACTTTTCCTTGCGATTAAATTGCAAACAGCCAAAATACGTTGGCGCTAATTGAATAATTGGCCATTAACACTAAAATAATCGTAACTGCGATATGCCAACTTCCGGACAGTGCAGCCTTCCCTGTTGTTGTTGTTTGCAGCAGCTGTTTGCAGCAAGGCAAGGCTTTTCTTTTTTTCCCTCTTCTCTTTCTACTTTGCCTTGCGATTAAATTGCAAACAGCCAAAATACGTTGGCGCTAATTGAATAATTGGGCATTATGTTTTACAACTAATAAAAACGAATTTGCGATTCATTCGCTTTCCTGCGCGTTTGTGTACGCGATGGCGATTTCTTTACCAAACTCCGGAAGCCGTTCGCTTTGGACCGAACCATTGCATGTAAATAGAGGGGGGGGGATTGTCACCACTCGCAAGCCGTTCGCTTTGGACCAAACCATTTCATGTAAATAGGGGGGGGGATATAATTTTAGATATATATATAGTACGGGCATGCCCTAGTACCAAATAATTGCTGCATACATTGCTTTTATAGAAATCTCATTCTATGAGTTTGTGGAGAATTTATTTTCGTGAAAATGTTGTTTTTCTTCCCGGTGGCCTCATCCTCATTTTAACCCCGATTCGCCTTCTGTTTTCATTTATGGTAGCCGCTAAGATAGATGTGGTCGCCCGCGTCTCTAACTGTGTGGACCTCAAACATCCGAGGTCTCCACTCCAGTCCAATAGGTCTTTCAATCCAAGCCACTGATGATAAACCAGACCTCATCTGTTTAACAGAATCCTTCCTCCCATATCACGTCCCCGACTCCTTAGTGTCTCTCCCCGGTTATTTCCCCATCTGATTTGATACTGATAGGCCTGAACCACGCCCCAGCGACGGAGTTGCACTTTACGTCAACAACTCAGTTTCTCACTTTCTATGATCTGATCTTATACCTCCCAACACCCTCGCTGTCCCGATCTCCGATGTAATGTAGTCGAGACCAAAGCATCACCTCCGTCCCAGAGGCATCAGCCCGGTCACTCTACCAACAGAAAGAGATTCGATTATTTGATCATCATTGGTTAAACATCAAATAGAGCCGCTAATCCGGATTTCAGGCTTATTTGCCCATGTCGGGATGCCATATGGTACTGCATAAAATCTAACCAATGAGGACCAAACTCTATTATGCAAAAATGATTAAACGCAAAATGCAAAAAGTCTATTTAATGCAAAAAGGAACCTCCTGCCTTTAAATAAACCATATCTACCAACCAGCACGACCACACCACCTCCGTCTGGATCAAACTGTATTTCGAATGTTCAAACTGTCACCAATGACGGTTTTTTGCACGCTGCCGTATCGTAGCACACACCGGTGCTAGTATAGCACAAGCTACACACACTAATTTGAGGGACACACACACG
>NC_136265.1:124761851-124826851 GCF_964187855.1 Myxine glutinosa | reverse complement strand
TTGCCTCTAAATCTTGTGTCCCAAACCCATCCCTCTCTGTACCCACCGTACCCAGTTATACCCAGCTGCTCCTGGACTCCGTGTCCTTTCCTCCTGACAAAGTGGAAAAGTTTCTGTCAACCCTCGACTCTGATTCTGCAACTGGACCTGACGGCATCAGCCCACGGGTCCTAAAATCCTGTTCTTCCGCTCTTTCACTCCCTCTCTCTGTTCTCTTCACCCTCTCTTTTGCACATGGTCAACTGCCATCTGCTTGGAAATCAGCCAACATCACCGCGTTGCACAAAAAAGGTGCAAAAACAGATCCTAGCAACTACAGACCAATCAGCCTTCTCCCAATTATCAGCAAAGTCATGGAATCCATCATTGCTTCGGATATGAAATCTTTCCTCTTCTTCAATGGCTTGATCTCTGATCATCAATTTGGTTTCAGACCAGGTCACTCTACTCTGGACATGCTGCTTCTGCTGTCTCAACAATGGATGGAGGTCCTCAATGCCAAACAGGAAATTAGAGCTGTCTCCCTCGACATATCACGTGCCTTCGATACGGTCTGGCACCCCGATCTGCTCACCAAACCCTCCTCCTTTAGTATCCATGGAAATCTCCACGCATGGCTGGCGGACTTCCTCTCTCGTCGTAGTCAACGTGTGGCCCTGAATGGGTTTCTCTCAGCTCCTCTTCCTGTTCAGTCTGGAGTTCCCCAAGGCAGTGTTCTGGGCCCTGTGCTTTTTCTGGTCTTCATCAATTATCTCTCTGACTCTCTTGAAAATCCTCTCTATCTCTTTGCTGATGACTCCACTCTCTGCCACTCTATTCCTCATCCCTCAGATCGGCAGTCTGCAGCCTCCTCACTCTCTGCAGACCTGGACAAAATCACAGACTGGGCAAACAAGTGGAACATGTCTTTCAATCCTGACAAATCTCACACTCTTACGATGTCTCTCCGAAAAGACCGACTGGACAACCCTCCCATCTACTTTCTGAATAATCCTCTCCAAGAAGTTCTGTCACTCAAGCTTTTGGGTCTCACTATCTGCCATGATCTTTCCTGGGAAAACCACATTTCCAAGCTGACCTCCAAAGCCAGTCGCCGACTGGGCATCCTCCGTCGTGCGAAGTCCTTCCTTTGCACACCTGAGCTCCTCACCACATACAAGGCTTTCAACCACAGCTCAATGGAATACTGCTCTCCCCTCTGGGCTGGTGCTCCTGCCTCACACCTAGCTCGTCTTCACGCTGTTGAAACCAAAGCGTTCAGAATCATTGGAATCTCCCACGATGACGCTATCTCCGAGGGCCTTTCACTTACTCACCGCAGGCAGGTTGGTGGTCTTTCCATCTTCTACCGACTCCTCTCCGGCCTTGCTCCCCCAGCTCTCTCTGGGCTCTGTCCCCCAAATATTCCTGCAGGTCGCACAAGATCTGCCTGCAACCCTCTTATGGTTAAATTGCCAAAATCAAGACTCTCTGCTCACCTTCACTCCTTCATTCCTCTTTTCTCCCACCTCTGGAACAAACTCGCTCACTCTCTTCAATCCCACTCCTCCCTCCTTACGGCTGTTCACCACCATTTCTTATCTTCCCCAATCCAAAACCTTGATCTTTTCTACACCCGCTAATTTCACCCCAAATCCACTTTTTTGAGGTGACTTTTGTCTTCTTTCCTGGAAGTCCTTGGTGTCCTTGCGTTTTATACCTATCCTGCCTCCTACCAGGCCCTCTGTCTCCCACACATCTCCCGATGTCCCTGCCCTCAAATGTTGTGTTTGTGTGCTTCCTCCCCTTCTCTCCCCATCTTGTCGACCGCTTCCATTTTTATATACTTTGTTTACTTGTTTGTTTGATTTGTTTGTTTGATAAATGTTAGCTCTTTCAAGAGCCTCGACTCTGTATACAAAAAACAAAAAACAAACCACAAACACACATGGGGATACACGGGGACACACACACACACACATGGACACACACACACATGAACACACACACAGACACACCATTCAGTCTTATGGGAAGTTACGAGGGGCGACAATTTGACATCTCGCCCTGAGCGTCATTTTTCCTCGATACGCCACTGCTCCAGTGTATCTGCAATCTGCTTTTAAAATTCCCTCTGGATGATGGACCCAGATTGTGTATATCATATTTCCGTTAGGAAGCGACTTATTATTACCCGGCAACGCTGGGTACTTTTGCTGGTATATATATGTATGTATATATATATATATATTGTTGCGAATATGGAATTTGGCCTCCATATCCGCTTGTAAATATTCCCCTATTTTCTCCAATACTCCCCAACTTTCCCCAATCCCCCATTCCCTAGTCCCATTGCATGTAAATAACAATCAGTAGAGCCGACCTTCCCCTTATTCCCCCCATTAAATGTCGTGCCCAGGTCCACCGCACCACACGTAGACAACTTTCGGACATCTTCCTAGTTATTCTTAGTCTATGTCAGTTAAGGCCTCGTCTCCATTAATTATGACTCTTCGTTGCACCAGAATGTGATTATATGGCATCAGTAGTGAGTTTAGGACCTTTCCCATACCTCCTTCCATCTTCTTCCCCGTCTACAACAACAGAGGGGCACGGCGCTGCGCGGGGGGGAGTGTGCGTCCTCCCACCGGCTCGGTTCGCCGCCATCGACAATGCGCTCCAGACGATGCCCTCCAGACCATGCGCTCCACGGGGTTACCACGAAGGGGCTCCTTGTCAGCTCCTCGTCAAGGGCGGAGCCTGGTAAACCCCCCGCACGCACCCAATGAGAAGCAACGTGCCGATTCCACGAGGCGGAGCTAACGAGCCGAGGGCGTGTCACTCCCCGCCGGATATACGCGGCCACGCGCCGGATGTGACGTCAGATGCGCCCCCAGCTGAAGAGAAAGAAGGACCTGCGAGCGCTGAGTCAGATGCGCCCCGCCTGAGAAAGAACGTTGCCTGCGAGCGCTGAGAGAGAAAGGCCCGCCTGTGAAAGAACGTCCCCTCCGAGCGCTGTGAAACCTTCCGCATCTCTGGACCGGACCGGGTCGATCCTGCCCTGAGCCCAGGAGGACCTGGAGCCATCGACAACCGCTTTCCTGCCATCAATCCCCGTGTGAGTCAGCCGTTGTCCCGTTTACCTGTCGTCTGTTGGGAATAATATAAGATTGTGTCTAAGTGCTTGTCTTTCTATGTTGTACCTCTCGTCCCTGTAATCTGACCTTCCGCACGAATATAATCTCCTCCGGAGGTCTTGAGAACCGTATCCCTGGTGTCTGTCATTATAATTCAGCCGTGTGTCTTCTTTTTCCTTATTGAGCCAGCGTGGCGCGGCTTCGTCAACGTTCGAGTACAATCGGGTAATTTGTGCGGACACGACGGCCATTCCGCTCGGCCCACCTTAACATCAAAGTCGTGTCTGTAACAATTGGTGTCAGGAGTGGGATTCGAACCTGGGACTAAATTTATTTAGCCCAAATTTTGGACACCAATTGTGTTAGTAGAGTAACAATTGGTGTCGAGGAGTGAGATTCGGACCCGGGACTAAATTAGTTAGGCCCAAATTTTGGGAGGGAAAATCGAGCCGGAGCGCGTACGGCGCTCGACCAAATCGATCCGGAGCGCGGTCCCGCGGTTACTGCGCTCGACGAAATTATAACAGCAAAATTTGGATTGGTGTTACGAAACTCGAATTTTGAAAGTCGCGCTATGGCGGATCAAGACGGCTGGGGTCCGGTAGGGGAGAGTGAAGCAGGGTCGGTCCAGGACCAAATTGAGGGACGCGAGGAGAGCGAAGCAGCGAGGGTAGCAGACGCACAAAATAGCGTCGTTGTGCCCGACATTGCGGGAGCGCAAAATGGCGCCTCGCTGGTCACCGCGCCCGCGACCGTGGCAGCGCCCCTGGTGGATCCGAACCTTTTTATGTTGCAAATGGGGGCCCTTATGGAGAGGCTAGAAGCAAAAATGGGGGTAATGAATAACGAAATGGGGGTAATGAGGGACGAAGCGAGGGGTACTGGTGAGGGATTAGACAACAATTTTAAGGGATTAGACGAGAAATTTGGGAAATTAGACAATAGATTAGGGGAAATACAGGAGGGGTTAATGGGGGTAGAAAACAGAATGGCCGCTCAAGAGAATCAAATGGAAGGGATGCAAAAGGGGTTAGAGGGGGTAGAAAATAGAATGGCTGCCCAGGAGAATCAGATAGAGGGAGTGAAAAATGGGTTAGAGGGGTTAGAAAACACCATGGAAGGCAAATTGAGGGACATGAGGGACCAAGCGGAAAGGGAAGTTAACCAAATGGGGCAGCAGATAGAGGGGGTCAGAATGGGGGTAGAAACCAAACTGGATGCTCACAGGGAGGAAATGGAGCAGATGAGGGTGGCATCTGGGCAGGAGATGCAAGTGATGGGAGAGGAGATCAGAAGAGGAGTGAGTGAGGAGGTCGGAGGAGTGCGCGAGGAGGTGAGGCACTGTAAGGAGCACATGGAGAAGGAGGTGAGAAAGGGGACTGTAAAGTTACAAGGGGGCATAGAGGACCTGACGCAGGAGGTGGAGCAGCTGACGGTGGGACAGACGGAGTTAGTGGAGCAGGTTCAAAGGAACACTGCGGTATTAGGAGGTTTAAAAGCGACACAAAACGACATAAAAAACGACTTAATAGCGACAAAGAGGGAATGTCAGATGGTACGTGAGGGACTGACAACGAGGTTGGACGAGGTGATAGAGGTGATGGAGACGAAGGACCGGCAGGTGAGGACGCACCTGGAAACGGTCAAGGTAGCCTTGGAGGACGAGCTTGAGGAGACGTACCGGGGAATAAAAGAGGTGAAGCACAAATTAGAAGAAGTGGAAGAAGGGATGAGCGAAATTAAGAAGCGACGGAGAGGGGATAAGAAAGAGATAAAAGAGGAGATAAAAGAATTGGTCCAAAGTCTGTGTTTGGATCGTGATGATGTGCTCATTAACCGGATGAGGGATTCGCAGGTGATGGAGGAGAAGCGAAGAGGAAGAGGACCCGGTGTAAGTGGTGACCAATATGGTCGTGCGTATGATGCGCCAGGGGATTTAATAAGCTTGGGGGTCGAGATAGACCCGGGTGTTCGTGAGAGGCCGTTGGTGAAGTGTGCGACAGGTCTGGTGTGCGAAAAAGGAGGTGTGCAAGAAAGTCCGACTCTGGGGTGTGTGAGGAAAAAGTGCGTGCCAAGGAGTGAGGGTGCTGGCGAAAGTGAGTCGGTCGTAGCGTGTGTGCGAGGGAGCACATGGAAGCGCGGTGTGGTGAGTGTTGCAGAGGGTGTGACGGGAGAGTGTGCGCAGGAGTGTGCGCGAGAAAGGTGTGTGACGGACAGGTGCATGAGGAAAGAGTGCGCTGTCAGAAGTAAGGAAGAGTGTCCACCTGTGGTGAGTGTTACAGAGGGTGTAACGGGAGAGTGTGCGCGAGAAAGGTGTGTGACCGACAGGTGCATGAGGAAAGAGTGCGCTGTCAGAAGTAAGGAAGAGTGTCCACCTGTGGTGAGTGTTACAGAGGGTGTAACGGGAGAGTGTGCGCGAGAAAGGTGTGTGACGGACAGGTGCATGGAGAAAGAGTGTGCTGTCAAGAGTAAGGGTGAGTGCGTTGTCACGAGTGGAGGTGAGAGTAGTGAGAGTAGTGAGAGTGACAAGGAGCGTGAGTTGGTTGTGACAGGTGAGCGAGGATGTACACCTGGGATGGAAGGATGCACACCTGGAATGGTAGAGCGTGAGTGGGAATGCACGCTGGAGTTGGTGGTGAGGCACGTGGATGGGTGTGCGAATGAGGGCACACCTGTGATTGTCACAGAGGAGGTGACAGAGGAGGGGGCGCGAAGAGGTGTGTTGGTGTGGTGTGCTACCAACGGATGTGTGCCAAAGTGTTCGGTGGTCAGGTGTGTGACCAAGGCTGTGAGTGGAATGGGTGTGCCTGGGTGTGTAAGGAACGGTACAAGGAGCATGGAAACGGCTGGAGGTGTGAGCAAGGAACGGGCTGCGGGGTGTAAGCAAGCAGGTGAAGCATCGACGGTGACCGGGTTAAAGGTTAGGTCGACTTTTAGCCGAAGCGGGCCCTCGGTGCGTGCCGGGTTTCGCGTGCCGCGAGAACCAGCGGGGATCCGAGCCACGGCGGGTTCGAAAGGACCGCCGTGCGCGATCCGTGCTGGGCCTCGCTTTGAACGTCCGTGCTCCACTAGGCGGAGCGGGCGGCCCGATAGAAAGAGTCGTCATGGCGACCACTTTTTGTTGAGGAATTCCGGCAGGTCGAGATCGGGACATTGGATGGTTCCGTGCCGAGAAGGTGCGTGGGATCTCGGGCCGGGTAAACCTCCTTCCCTGCACCGAGTGCCGGACGTATCCAACCGCTGGCACAGAACAACCAGCATTCATGGCTTGGCTTTACGAAGCCTGGCTTTGAACGGGAATTGGCGCACCGAGAGGTATTAGTGAGTAGACTGGGTGATGAAGTTAGTGTTTTGGACCCAAAATTAGGAAAAAAACAAAAATTTGATGATTGGCAAAGGATTGGCAGTAGTGATTGGCAGATGATGGGCAGTGATTGGCAAATTTTTAATTTGTTGAAATTTGATGTGCAAAATTGGTAGTGAGAGACCCCCGATGTGGTGGGATGGCAAATCCACCATCCCTCACAGGTGGGGGCAAAGGAGCAATAGCTTATGGGGTGTATGGCAGTGAAAACTAGCCCGGGTGGGTTAGGATATGGTGTGTAGGGATCTAGAAGAGATTGACATTAGGTAACGTTAAGTTTAGTTAGTGACTGATACCTGTAGTAGGGACGCAGGTAGATTAGTATGGATGATAATGACGTGGGAGCGCAATAGTTTAAAGGGACGACTGGGAAGCGCAAGTTTCAGAAGGGAGTAGTTAGCTGAGATGATGCTGTGGGTGTGAGGATGGAACAGGTGTGATTGCACAGGTGTGCAACTGGACAGGTGTGTGGAGCAGTGTGTGAGTAGTGAGTATGTGGATCAGCGCGAATGCGCTTGGGGAGAGAAGGGTACAGGTGGCACCAGGTGTGAGAGCACAGGTGTGCAAGTACAGGTGTGTGGAGAGAGTTGGAGTAAGTGGTACGGAGTGGTGTGCATGGTGCGAAGGTGTGGATGGGGGAAGAGTGGACCCCCATCA
This sequence comes from Myxine glutinosa, assembly GCF_964187855.1. Taxonomy (NCBI): domain Eukaryota; kingdom Metazoa; phylum Chordata; class Myxini; order Myxiniformes; family Myxinidae; genus Myxine; species Myxine glutinosa. The sequence continues at coordinate 124,819,714 of NC_136265.1, read as the reverse complement.
CGGATACCCGGGGCGGGTAGTGTAAATGTTAGGTAGAGGGTATAGGTAAATTGTGGTTGGATATTGGCATTTGTGGTGCGGTTGCAGAATGGTGTTGTGAATGGGTGCATTAGTGTTGTGGAAATGGCTGGGCGTGTAGCCTGTTAGTGTGTGTAGTTGGTTGGGCACTCCACCACTGTGAGGATGTCGGCCAGGTGAGGCCGCAGGTGGGCTCTGGGAGCCGGTAGTTGTGAGTGGGTGCCTGAGGATCCCGGGTGTGGATCAGGCAGCCCAGTGCCAGAGAGGGCACCGAGTGGGGAGAGAGCCAGAGGGCCTTCCCCAGGTAGTTAGGTTAGGGCAAGGAGCAGGTAAGCTCGGAGGCAACTGCAGTGGTGGAGGTGTGCAGGTGGGTAGACCCACTGGGAGAGGTACACGCCGCAGCCCAGAAATTGTGCGAGGGCACCGGGAGATGAATCGGGGGAGTGAGACCCCAAATTGAAAAGCACCACAGTTGGCCAATGGGAATTGGTTTTTAGAACCCATAGTGTAAGAGGGCCAATGGTTTGGCCGGAGAAAGACCCCGGGTAGTGTAAAGTTGTTAAAGTCATTTAGGAAATAGTTAGGATTGATGAACCTGTCGCACCATACGCAGCCACTTACCTGTGGTGATGATGATGACTCCACACCTGTGTTTTCTTTGTTTTGTTGCAGGAGATGAATCGCTGTGTGGATTTGTGAGACGCATCACGACGTGGATGAGACATTGGGGTGATTCCATCTCTCCCTCCCTAGGAGGGACTGATGATGAATTGGTAATGGCAAATTATGATGTTGAGTTGGAGATGGCAAATTTTGATGAGAGTTGAAAATGGCAAATTTGATTGGTTAGGAGGGAGAGAAGACGAATTTGGTATATGGGAGGAACGGGGAAGACAGTAGGGATGTTTGTTGATTTGTAAAGTAGATGTTTATGGGTAGTGTTGTGTTTTGTGGATACAGTAAGGGGTAAGGGAGGGGCCATGTAGGTTACCTGGTGGGGGGGGGGGGGGGCGTACGATAGGAACGTACCTGTCTCACCTGGTTCCCATGTGCCCCCAGTGTGCATCACCTTACATTGCGTGCACTTTTGCGCCCTTACCACCTTACTCACTTGTCTGCTTCTTTTGTCTCCCACCTCCGAGGATCTGGCTTTGGGGTAGAGAGAGAGGAGAGAGAGGTGCTGGCTGCGCAGTTGTGGGCCTGCACTTTCGCTGTTTGCTGCCGGGATCGATACACCATATGGACCGCAATGTTTGTGGCCACCCACAATGGACCGCAGTTCGTTTGCGGCCAAGCACCACCCGGGGATGGACCTATGGGTCAACGTGGCACCTATGCCATACAGGTGAACCACTTTTAGTTAACACCAAGTGCACCACAAGAAGAGCAAGAGACACCTGCAGGGTTAGGGGTTGTCGAATTTATTTTTATTCCAATGAACAATGGTGACTGCACCGATTGGTGGTGGGGTGGTGCTTTTGATGCTGGGAAAGGGTGCTCTGCACGTTATTAAAGGCCGTCGGCCACAGAGCACTCGTGGGTTGGTGTATCGATGCTGGCAAGCGCGCTCTCTCTATGCATAACATCTGCATGTGTTCCTCCAAAAACAGGTCCTGGATCGTAGTGTAGATATCAGCGTAATCTTGTAAATAATGCTCCCTACCGGCTGTATGTTTAGTTTGAGAATTCTTTCCGGATTCGGTTATCCTGTGGGTGTGTTTCTGTGAGGAGAAGGGTGCAACGTCGCAGGGGGACATATTTACTCATTTGTGAATATCTGTAAAACTGTCGCACTCAGGGTAGAGTTAATAGTAGAGGGAACTACATTGCGTGCCACACTAAAGTAGGTAAAAATTTATCGGGTCGGGCCGCCCCGAGGGTAGAGAAGGGTGCAATGTTGCGAATATGGAATTTGGCCTCCATATCCGCTTGTAAATATTCCCCTATTTTCTCCAATACTCCCCAACTTTCCCCAATCCCCCATTCCCTAGTCCCATTGCATGTAAACTAGGGCATTGCCCGTACTATATCTATATCTAAAATTATATCCCCCCCCCCTCTATTTACATGAAATGGTTTGGTCCAAAGCGAACGGCTTGCGAGTACGGTGACAATCCCCCCCCCCTCTATTTACATGCAATGGTTTGGTCCAAAGCGAACGGCTTCCGGAGTTTGGTAAAGAAATCGCCATCGCGTGCACAAACGCGCAGGAAAGCGAATGAATCGCAAATTCGGTTTTATTAGTTTTAAAACATAGTTTAACGCCAACATAGTTTGCAAACGTGAAATAAATGAATACGCTCTCAAATGTGCCATCCGAGGCAGAGTGTGTCCTCCACGTTCGGCACACGCGATCGTTCGCTGCTCTCTGATTGGTTGAATCGTTTTTTGGACATAGCTCGGTAAGTAATTGTCCGATTAATATGAAACCTTGAAAAGGCACATCCTCGGGTCCCCAGCAATATACCTGGCAAGTTTCAAGTATATCGGACCCGTGGTTGTCGAGAAACAGCGGTCACAGACAAACAAACGTACAGACGTACAAACGTACAGAGATTACTGGAATTATAGATAGATAACAATCAGTAGAGCCGACCTTCCCCTTATTCCCCCCATTAAATGTCGTGCCCAGGTCCACCGCACCACACGTAGACAACTTTCGGACATCTTCCTAGTTATTCTTAGTCTATGTCAGTTAAGGCCTCGTCTCCATTAATTATGACTCTTCGTTGCACCAGAATGTGATTATATGGCATCAGTAGTGAGTTTAGGACCTTTCCCATACCTCCTTCCATCTTCTTCCCCGTCTACAACAACAGAGGGGCACGGCGCTGCGCGGGGGGGAGTGTGCGTCCTCCCACCGGCTCGGTTCGCCGCCATCGACAATGCGCTCCAGACGATGCGCTCCAGACCATGCGCTCCACGGGGTTACCACGAAGGGGCTCCTTGTCAGCTCCTCGTCAAGGGCGGAGCCTGGTAAACCCCCCGCACGCACCCAATGAGAAGCAACGTGCCGATTCCACGAGGCGGAGCTAACGAGCCGAGGGCGTGTCACTCCCCGCCGGATATACGCGGCCACGCGCCGGATGTGACGTCAGATGCGCCCCCAGCTGAAGAGAAAGAAGGACCTGCGAGCGCTGAGTCAGATGCGCCCCGCCTGAGAAAGAACGTTGCCTGCGAGCGCTGAGAGAGAAAGGCCCGCCTGTGAAAGAACGTCCCCTCCGAGCGCTGTGAAACCTTCCGCATCTCTGGACCGGACCGGGTCGATCCTGCCCTGAGCCCAGGAGGACCTGGAGCCATCGACAACCGCTTTCCTGCCATCAATCCCCGTGTGAGTCAGCCGTTGTCCCGTTTACCTGTCGTCTGTTGGGAATAATATAAGATTGTGTCTAAGTGCTTGTCTTTCTATGTTGTACCTCTCGTCCCTGTAATCTGACCTTCCGCACGAATATAATCTCCTCCGGAGGTCTTGAGAACCGTATCCCTGGTGTCTGTCATTATAATTCAGCCGTGTGTCTTCTTTTTCCTTATTGAGCCAGCGTGGCGCGGCTTCGTCAACGTTCGAGTACAATCGGGTAATTTGTGCGGACACGACGGCCATTCCGCTCGGCCCACCTTAACATCAAAGTCGTGTCTGTAACAATATATATATATATATTGTTGCGGATAAGAGGATTGTGTTTTTTTTTTGTGTTGTATTGTATTGTAAATTGTTATGAATTATTGTTTAGTCTGAGCCCTCCTTGCTCCAGTGTGTATAAAGGTCAAAGGGCGTTCCGGTAGTTAATTCCATAAAGCATACATTGAAGGACACTATAATACCCTTGTTTAGTAGTTTATTTCCTTATTATGTGTATCAGGGTAAGGCCTTGTCTTCCATTAAAATGACACTCCATTGCACCAAATGAAATAGATAGATTCCTTTCATTCCCCATTCCCACTCCCAAAACTTCCATTGCCAAGCCTCAATTTCCAGCTACATCCCCTCCAAGTCTCCATTGCCAACTGCACTGGGCAGTTTGCCAGTTTGTTACAGCTGTGGGTTGTTTTCGCTCCAAAACCACCATTGAACATGTGCTCGGGTCGGGGAAGAAAGGCGTGCCCGCCCGTCGTCATCAAGGGCGGAGCCAGAGGGTCGCGCGACCAACCAGGGCCGAGGTGAGCACACCAATGGGCGTGTCCTGAAGGCCGGCGGCTTAATCGCCGGAGGCGCTATAAAGGCGCGCGCGCAAGAAGTTGTAAAGAGCGGAGTTGTGTGGTTTTGGTCAGAGTGGGGGTTGGTCGTCAGTGGTGGTCAGTGGTTGCGTTGAGTTGTCGGTGGTGAGGGGTGATTGGACCAAGCAAGAGAGGACGAGTTGGACGAAGCAAGAGAGAAAGAGTCCTGGAGTTAGTGAGAGAGGGAGAGAGAACCCGTCACGCCAGACCCCCCGCCAGCAGCGTTGGCTTGGCTCCACCAAGCAGCTCTGACCCGTTACCCCGCGCACACGACAGGATCGGTGGCATCGGCGGCCGTCGAGGTCCAGCCCGACGTCCCGTGCGGGATCAAGCTCCAGCCAGCTCCGGACCTTCCTCTCCCTCCAGCCATCCACCTCCCGCCAGTCCTGCCTTTCCATCCTTTTGGTGTACGTGAGTTTGTTCTGTTTGTTTTGTCCCTGGGTAATAAATTAAGACTGCATAGATAAGCTAGCGATTTTCACTGTGTCCTTCTGGTCCGTCCCTCTGTCTATATTATTTTCTTATCTTTCCTTCTCCTTGGTTTCTTTGAGCCTGTAAATAGTAATAAATAGTAATCGTATTTCAAACCTTTTTGCCTTCGTCTTCCTCTTCTTCACATCCGTGTCGTCTTTGTCTTTTCCCTCATTGAATAGCTGTGGCGCGATCTGGCCAACGTTCAGGGGATCGGGTGAGTCGGGAAAAACTGTTCGGCCGCGGCGCCTCCGCTCGGCAAACAACATCTTATCCGCGGACCGTAACGATATATATTTATATATATATATATATATATATATATATATATATATATATATATATATATATATATATATATATATATATATATATTGTTACTGTCGCGGTTAAGATGTTATTTTTGACCGAGCGGTTGGTATGACCGCGACCTAACAGTTCCCCCGATTCTTCCCCAACTCACCCGATTCACCCCAAACTTTGGCCGTATCGCACCGCAGCTGCCCAATCTGGAAAACTCTAAAACGACCAAATGCAAAGAGGAAAAGGAATAAGACGAGAAGACGGACAGAAGAGTAATTGGATTTATTATACACACAAGCAAAAAGAAAGCAGTCACGTTTATTTACAGACGAGATTAGATACACAGTGCAACGCTAGCTTACCTACAGTCTTAATTAACCCAGGGACAGAACAAACAAAAGACAGACTCACGCGGGGAATGATGACAGGAATTGGCTGGAAGGAGAGGATGGCTTGGAGTTGTATTGTGCAGCACGATCGGCGCGTTTAGCAGCCGCCGTTCCTTCGCGGCCCTGCTCAAAACCACCGTCCAGGCCCCAAGCGGCTGTTGAGTGTTGTTGCTGCTGTGGCCGCCGCTGCTGCTGCTGCTGTGGACGCCGCGTACTTTTCCAGGATTACAGCAGGCTTTGTGCTTTCTGGGATGTCCTCTCCTTGGATGTTCTCTATGTTCTCTTGGTCCAATCACTCCCCACCACCGACAACTCAACGCAACCAACGCAACCACTGACCACCACAACGCAACCACTGACGGCCAAAACCACACAACTCAGCTCTGCTTCTTGGACCCTCTCTCTTCTCAACGGCTTGGGCTCCCTTTTGTCTGCCGGTAAAAGCTCCTCTCTGCCAAAGCTTGTCTCAGCTTCTCTTTTGGGAGCGTCGCGCTGCGGATTTTAGCTGCGGTCACGCCTGCTCATTCCCTCCTCTCAGCGCCTCTCTTTAAAAGCGCAGCCTCTTCTCATCTCAATGCTCCGTACTCATCTCTTTCTTCTTCAAAGCTCGACTGCTTGGGGAGTGTCGCGCTGCGGGTTATATAGGCCCCGCCCATCAACCTTTGCGAACCTCCCCGATAGCTCTTCCTCCGCCCTCCCTAGCCAAACCCTTGGCTCATGGTTGGTCGAGTGGGGCTGGCTCACTCCTCCCCTCTATAACGAGGTGGAGACACGCCTTTCTTCTCCGACCCTGCCTCGTGGTCAATGGCGGTAATTGGAGCGGAGGTAGTTTCTAATCGACGAAAAGGGGGAATGGAGGTTTTGGGAATGGGTATGAAGGGAATCTATCTCTTTCACTGGTACAATGGAGTATTTCAATTAATGGGAGACACAGCCTTACTCTAAAACACAGAATAAGATATAACTATCGAACAGGGGTATTCTATTATTGGCTGACGTGTATGCTTGTGGACTAATTATGGGATGCCCTTTGACCTTTACACAGCTCCGGAGGCAGGAGGCGCAGAATAACAATAATAATAATAATAAAGCACACAATCAAAAAAATATACAGTCCTCATATCCGCAACACTGCACCCTCCTCCTCTTAGGCACGTCCCGGGCCTACAACTTTTATTTAGTGTGACACGTAGGTGTAGTTCCCTCTACTTTTAACCTGACCCTGAGTGCGACAGTTTTAAAACATAAATAAATGTGTCCCGCTGCTCCATTGCACCCTGCCTAACAGACTTACGCCCACAGTTAACCGAATTGCGGAATGGTCTTCAAACTACACACTGACTGTGGGGAGCATTATTTACAATGACGCTACTTTTATTTACAAAACTAACCCAGGACCTGTAATTGTTCTTTCTGGGGGGGGGGGGGGGGGGGGGGGGGGGTGGGAGACAGTCTGCTCTGCATCAATGCACCATTAAAGCACCCAAAAACGCACCAATACACACCCAAGCACCAATCGGTGCAGTCATCACTGTTCATCAATGTTCAACAATAAAAAAAATAAATCAACAACCCCTAACCCTGCAGGTGATCTCTTGCTCTTCGGCTCCCTCTGCTGGTTATTATTATTGTCTTCCTGTTGTTGTCTCTCTTTCATTTTCTTACTGGCAGCCTATTTGCAATAAACCTTGCCCAAACGTGTCCATTTTATTTATTTTATTTATGGCCCACAGGGCCGACTACGTGTGGTTCACCTGTGGGGCATCGGTGCCCTGTGGCCAAGGTCCGCCAGCAAGATTTCGGGGCCCTCATGGCCGGTTCCAGCAGAGGGGCCATGCCCCAACCCATGGGGTCCATAAGTGGTGCTCGGCCACAGACATGTGGTCCATAATGTGGTGCATCGATGCAGACAGCTGGTTCTGAGAGTGCCGGGCGCACAATGGCCGACTCACGCACGCTCCCCTCGGCGCCCAATGGCGCACAGGTCATGTGGGAGACAAAAGAGACAATTGAGCGAGGGGTAAGGTCACAAGGGTACACATCAATAAGGCAATGCAAGGCGAAATGCGCACGGAGGGCGAAGTGAGAAAGCTCGTCCCTACCGTACGTCACCCCCCTGTCACCTACACTACCCTTGCCCTTACCCCATATTTACAAAATCTACCCATTTACAAATTCGTCACTACTGTCACGTCTTCCCCATATTTCTCCTATACCAAATTCGTCTCCACAATCCCTCTACTTCAAAATTTGCCATCACCAAATTCATCATCAATCCTCATAAGGAGGAAGAGATGGAACATCAAAGCACAATGTCACACCCACGTCATGATGCGTCTCACAATCCAAACATTTGCATCATAAAAAATAATCAAAACATGGCATGGTGTGGAGTACCTGTCACCTCAGGTGAGTGGATGCAGATGGTGCGAGGAGATCCTTCATCCTAACTATCCTCTAAATGATTTTAACACACTTTACACTACCCGGGGTCTTTCCCTGCCAATCCATTGGCCACTTACACTATGGGTTCTAACAACCAATTCCCATTGACCAAACTGTGGTGCTTCTCAATTTGGGGTCTCACTCCCCCGATTCATCTCCCGGTGCCCTTGCACAATTTCTGGGCTGTGACGTGTAGCTCTCCCAGCAGGTCTACCCACCTGCACACCTCCACCACTGTAGTTGCCACCCGAGCTTACCTAGCTCCTCACCCTAACCTAACTAACTGGGGAAGACCCCTCCTGGCTCTGTCACCCCTTGGTGCCCTCTGGCACTGGGCTACCCGGGTCTGTCCTCCGGATCCTCGGGCCCCATCCACAACAACTACCGGCTCCCAGAGCCCACCTGCGGCCTCACCTGGCCGACATCCTTACAGTGGTGGAGTGCCCAAACCAACTACACACACTAACAGGCTACACGCCCAGCCATTTCCACAACACTAATGCACCCATCCAATCACCATTCTTCCACCCGCACCACAGATGCCAATATCCAACCACAATTTACCTATACCCTCTACCTAACACTTACACTACCCGCCCCGGGTATCCGTGATGGGGGTCCACTCTTCCCCCATTCACACCTTCGCACCATCCACTCCACTCCACAATTTCCACCATACTCACTCCACGACCATCCATTCCAATACTCCATGTATTCCACACACCTCTGCTCTCATACTTGGTGCCGCCTACACCCTTCTCTCCCCCAAGCGCATTCGCGCTGATCCACAACACTCACTACTCATACACTGCTCCACACACCTGTCCAGTTGCACACCTGTCTCGCGCATCCTCTTGCGCACACTCTTTCGTTACTTCCTCCGTAACACTTACCACACCGCACTTCCATGTACCCCCTCGCACACGCGCTACGACTGACTCACTCTCGACAGCACACTCACTGGTCGGCACGCACTTTTTCCTCACACACCCCATGGTCGGACATTCTCGCACACCTCTTTTTTCGCACACCTGACCTGTCACACACTTCACCAACGGCCTTTCACGAACACCCGGATCCAAACCAATCCCCAAGCCGACTGAAGCTTTCCTCACATCATGTACATTTCCGATTATATCGCCACTCACCTTGGCACCTCGTCTCCGCACCTCCTTTGCCACCTGCAAACTCTTTATTTGGTTAGTGAGCAGCACATCACGATTCGAGCACAGACCTTGTACCAATTCCATTACTTCCTCCTTTATCTCCCTCTTAGTTTCTGTCCATCCCTTCTTAATTTCACTCACCTCTTCTTCCACTTCCTCTAATTTTTGCTTCACCTCTTTTATTTCCCGTTGCGTCTCCTCAAGTTCGTCCTCTAAGGCTACCGTGACCGTCTTTATGTGCATCCTCACCTCTCGGTCCTTTGTCTCCATTACCTCTGTCACCTCGTCCACCCTCATTGTCAGTCCCTCACTTACCATCTGACATTGCCTCTGTGTCGCTGTTAATTCGTTCTTAATGTCTTTTTGTGTCGCCTTTAACCCTCCTAGTACCGCAGTGTTCCTTTGAACCTGCTCCACTAACTCCGCTTGTCCCCCTGTCAGCTGTTCCACCTCCTCCGTCAGATCTTCTATTCCCCCTTGTAACTTTGCCGTATTATTCCTCACTTCTTTCTCCATACGCTTCTCACCTCGCTTTACCTCCTCGCGTAGCCCCGAGGCCTCCTCACTCACACCTCGTCGTATCTCCTCTTTCATCTCCTCCATCTCTTTTGTAGATGCCACCCTCATCTGTCCCAATTCATCCCTCTGAGCATCCAGTTTACTTTCTAACCCGATTTGCACCTCCTCTATCTGGTTCCCCATTCGTTTGATTTCCCGGGCAGATTGTTCCCCTATTTCCCGCAATTTGTCTTCCATCCTATTTTCTAACCCCATTAACCCATTTTTCACCCCCTCTAACCCATTGTCTAATCCCTCAAATTTCTTGTCTAATCCCTTTAGATTATTGTCTAACCCCTCAAATTTAGCTTCTAGCCGTTCCCCCATTTCTCCCATTTTGCCCCCCATTTCTCCAATTTTGCCCCCCATTTCTCCAATTTTGCCCCACATTTCGCCCCCCATTACCCCCAATTGCTCACTCTGAGCCCTCATTTGCTCACTCTGAGCATCCATCCGGTTCCCCATTTGTCCCATTCGCTCACCCTGAGCATCCATTTTTGCTTCTAGCCCCATATTTGCCATTAGTATGGCTGCATTAATCTGCGCCATGAGGTCCCGCACAACAATTCCCGCTATTTGCGCAGCGGGCGCGGCTACCCCGCGATCGTGCGAGCTGCCACTTTGTGCGTCTGATACCACGTGCGCGAGAGCGCCATTTTGTGCGTCTGATACTCCCTCAACCGCCTCCTCATTGCTCCCCTCCATTTGATCCTGGGTTACTCCTAACCCCTCCTCTAGCTCACCCACCGGCATCCGATCGCCTTGACCAGCCATGGCGCGATTTCCCAAAATTCGGGTTTTTGTAAAACAAAAGCAAATTTCGGCTACTTTGTAATTTTGAGCGCGTTAAACGCTTCAGGTCCGAATCCGACACTCCTGACACCAATTGTTACTGTCGCGGTTAAGATGTTATTTTTGACCGAGCGGTTGGTATGACCGCGACCTAACAGTTCCCCCGATTCTTCCCCAACTCACCCGATTCACCCCAAACTTTGGCCGTATCGCACCGCAGCTGCCCAATCTGGAAAACTCTAAAACGACCGAATGCAAAGAGGAAAAGGAATAAGACGAGAAGACGGACACAAGAGTAATTGGATTTATTGTACACACAAGCAAAAAGAAAGCAGTCACGTTTATTTACAGACGAGATTAGATACACAGTGCAACGCTAGCTTACCTACAGTCTTAATTAACCCAGGGACAGAACAAACAAAAGACAGACTCACGTGGGGAATGATGACAGGAATTGGCTGGAAGGAGAGGATGGCTTGGAGTTGTATTGTGCAGCACGATCGGCGCGTTTAGCAGCCGCCGTTCCTTCGCGGCCCTGCTCAAAACCGCCGTCCAGACCCAAGCGGCTGTTGAGTGTTGTTGCTGCTGTGGCCGCCGCTGCTGCTGCGGCCGCCGCTGCTGCTGCTGCTGTGGACGTCGCGTGCTTTTCCAGGATTACAGCAGGCTTTGTGCTTTCTGGGATGTCCTCTCCTTGGATGTTCTCTATGTTCTCTTGGTCCAATCACTCCCCACCACCGACAACTCAACGCAACCAACGCAACCACTGACCACCACAACGCAACCACTGACGGCCAAAACCACACAACTCAGCTCTGCTTCTTGGACCCTCTCTCTTCTCAACGGCTTGGGCTCCCTTTTGTCTGCCGGTAAAAGCTCCTCTCTGCCAAAGCTTGTCTCAGCTTCTCTTTTGGGAGCGTCGCGCTGCAGATTTTAGCTGCGGTCACGCCTGCTCATTCCCTCCTCTCAGCGCCTCTCTTTAAAAGCGCAGCCTCTTCTCATCTCAATGCTCCGTACTCATCTCTTTCTTCTTCAAAGCTCGACTGCTTGGGGAGTGTCGCGCTGCGGGTTATATAGGCCCCGCCCCTCAACCTTTGCGAACCTCCCCGATAGCTCTTCCTCCGCCCTCCCTAGCCAAACCCTTAGCTCATGGTTGGTCGAGTGGGGCTGGCTCACTCCTCCCCTCTATGACGAGGTGCGGACACGCCTTTCTTGTCCGACCCTGCCTCGTGGTCAATGGCGGTAATTGGAGCGGAGGTAGTTTCTAATCGACGAAAAGGGGGAATGGAGGTTTTGGGAATAGGTATGAAGGGAATCTATCTCTTTCACTGGTGCAATGGAGTATTTCAATTAATGGGAGGCACAGCCTTACCCTAAAACACAGAATAAGATATAACTATCGAACAGGGGTATTCTATTATTGGCTGACGTGTATGCTTGTGGACTAATTATGGGATGCCCTTTGACCTTTACACAGCTCCGGAGGCAGGAGGCGCAGAATAACAATAATAATAATAATAATAAAGCACACAATCAAAAAATATACAGTCCTCATATCCACAATATATATATATATATATATATATATATATATATATATATATATTGTTGCGAATATGGAATTTGGCCTCCATATCCGCTTGTAAATATTCCCCTATTTCCCCAATATTCCCCAACTATCCCCAATCCCCCATTCCCTAGTCCCATTGTCTGTAAACAACAATCAGTAGAGCCGACCTTCCCCTATTTCCCCCATTAAATGTCGCACCCAGGTTCACCGCATCTCATGTAGACAACTTTCGGACATCTTGCTAGTTATTCTTAGTCTATGTCAGTTAAGGACTCCTTTCCATTAATTCTGACTCTTCGTTGCACCAGAATGTGATTATATGGCACCAGTAGTGAGTTTAGGACCTTTCCCATACCTCCTTCCATCTTCTTCCCCAAACAACAACTACAACTACAACTACAACTACAACAACAATTACAACAACAACGACGCTGCGCGGGGGGAGTGTGCGTCATCACACCGGCTCGGTTAGCCGCCATTGACAATGCGCGCCGGACCATGCGCTCCACGGGGTTACCACGAAGGGGCTCCTTGTCAGTCCCCCGTCAAGGGCGGAGCCTGGTAAACCCCCCCGCACGCACCCAATGAGAAGCAACGTGCCGATTCCACGAGGCGGAGCTAACGAGCCGAGGGCGTGTCACTCCCCGCCGGATATACGAAGGACTTGCCGGATGTGAGGTCAGATGCGCCCCCAGCCTGGAGAGAGAAGTTGCCACGTACGAACGCTGAATACCTCCCCGCATCTCTGGACCGGACCGAGTCGATTCTGACCTTTGAGCCCAGGTGCACCTGGAGCCATCGATCCTGCCTTTCCTAGCCATCAAACCCCGTGTGAGTCAGCCTTTTGTCCCGTTTATCTGTCGTCTGTTGGGAATAATATAAGAGTGTGTCTAAGTGCTTATCTTACTATGCTGTCCCTCTCGTCCTTGTAATCTAACCTTCCGCCTTAATATAACCTCCTCCGGAGGTCTTGAGAACTGAACCCTGGGTGTCGTGTCATTTGAAACCCAGCCATGTGTCCTTTTCCTTTATTGCCTTTATTGACCTAGCGTAGCGCGATTAGTCAACGTTCGGGTATAATCGGGTAACTTGTGCAGACGTGGTCATACCAAAACCGCTCGGTAAATAACATCTAAGCCACGTCTGTAACAATATATATATATATATATATATATATATATATATATATATATATATATATATATATATATATATATATATATATATATGTATGTATATATATGTATATATATATATATATATATATATATATATATATATATATATATATATATATATGTATGTATATATATGTATATATATGTATATATATATATATATATATATATATATATATATATATATATATATATATATATATATATATATATATATATATATGTATGTATATATATGTATATATATATATATATATATATATATTATATATATATATATATATATATATATATATATATATGTATGTATATATATATATCTATATATATGTATATATGTATTTATATATATATATATATATATATGTATATATATATATATATATATATATATACATACATACATATATATATATTGTTGCGGATTTGAGAATCCTGTGTTTTTTTTTATTGTTGTAAGTGTCATGAATCTTGTTGTAAATATCACCCTCCGTAGTGTAAAGGTCAAAGGTCGTCCTCCTAGTTAATCCATATACATGCACGTAGCAAATCATATATCCTTCTAAATAGTTATCTCCTTATTCTATGTAGTTTAAGGCTCTGTTCCCACTAGTTGACACTGCATTGCATCAGATGACATAAGATAGTTCCCTTCCATATCCCAAAGCCTCCATTGCCCACTGCATTGGGCGGGTTTCTGCAAAGCCTCCATTGCCAACTGCATTGGGCGGTTTTCTGCATTTGCTGCCATTGCCATGTGCTGTACCTCGGAGAAGAAAGGCGTGTCTCCACCTTGTCATCAGAGGGTGGAGCCAGGAGAGCCCTTGCCGACCAACCAAGTACGAGGGGTTTGGCTTGAGGGGGCGGAGAGAGAACGATTGGGGAGGTTCGCGAAGGTTCGAGGGTGTGGCCTATATAACCCGCGGCGGGACGCCCCCACCAGAGATGAGTCCTTGGAGAGCACGCGACGCACCCCACCTGAGGAGAGACGAGTGGAGGAAGGAGAAGCACGCATGAGCTTGAACCACAGAAGCTTGAACGACCGCAGCTTTGAGCTTTAACGGCGGCTGCTCACCTCGAGCACACACCAACCAGACCCGCATCCTTCCCGCCCTGAGATCCCACCTCATCCGTGCAGCCATCCACCTCCTGCCAGTCGTTCCTGCCATCATTCCCCGTGTAAGTCTGCTCGTCGTCCGTCTTTTATGTTGTCCTGGGGTGTAAGTAAGTTTGTATAGGTAAGCTAATATTTGCACTGTGTCTCCTTACTCCTTTCTGTCTTTATTTTCGTATTTTTCCTCCTTCCTTGGTTTCTTTTGACTTTAAATAGTAGTAATAAATTATATTTGTATTTCCGACCATCGTTCTTCTTCTTCAGGCTCATCCGGTCGTCTTTGTGATTTCCCCATTGAAAACCTGTGGCGCGATTTTGGCCAACGTTCAGGATCGGGTTAGTCTCTGCTAATGGTTGGTGCCACGGTTGCTAAACCGCTCGGCAAATAACATCTGTCCATGGTCGCGAACGAGGTTGCACACCTGCCTCTCCGGAGGGAGCTTGGGCAACTTCAGGACTCACGTCAGGTCAGTCATAGACGAGGGGATTAATCCCCCCTCGATAAGGGGAAAAGAGGCCGACAGAGAGATCCGCAACAAATTGGTGCCAGGAGCGAGATGCGGACCTGAAGCGCGCTTAGCGTGCTCAAATTACGAGTGGCCCACAATTTTATTTAACATCCTAAATTTAAAATCGTGCCATGGATGGTCAAGGCGATCGGATGCCGGTGGGGATAGAGTTAGAAGAGGGGTTAGAATCAACCCAGGACCCCAGGGAGGAGGTGGGAGTAATGATGGAGGAGGAGAGAAATGAGGATGTGGTTGAGGGGGTATCAGGTGCACAAAATGGCGCCGCTTCGCACGCGGTTGCGGCAGCCGAGCCCGAGATGCCAGAGTACATGCGAGTCTTTATGATTCAAATGATGGCAAAAATGGATGCCCAAAGTGATAAATCCACCCGAGAGCGAAGAGAAATGGGTGGCCAGATGGAAGATGGGTTAAACAATTTGAGGAATGATATGGGCAATCAAATGGGGGCAATGAGGGACGAAGTAAGGGGTACCAGTGAGCAATTGAGAGATGGGTTAAACAATATGGGAAATCAAATCGGGGGGCTAGAAGCTAAATTTGAGGGTTTAGACAACGGGATGAAAGAGGTGAAGAATGGGTTAGGGGGGTTAGAAAATATTATGGAAGGCAAATTGAGGGAAATAGGGGAGCAATCCACCCGGGAAATTAAGCAGATGGGAGATCAGATAGAGGAGGTGAAAATCGGGTTGGAAACTAAGTTGGATGCCCAGAGGAATGATTTGGAGCAAATGAGAGCAGCATCTACCAAAGAGATGGGAGAGATGGGGGAGGAGATCAGACGAGGTGTGAGCGAGGAGGTCTCGGGGGTACGCGAGGAGGTAAAGCGAGGTGAGGAGCGTATGGAGAAAGAGGTGAGAAATAGTACGGCGAGGTTACAGGGGGGCATAGAAGATCTGACGAGGGGAGTAGAACAGCTGAGGGTGGGACAAAAGGAATTAGTGAATCAAGTGGAGAAGAACACTGCGATAATCGGGGGGTTGAAGGCGACTCAGAAAGAAATAAAAGAGGAACTTATAGCGACAAAGAGGGAATGTCAGATGGTACATGAGGGGTTGACAAAGAGGTTGGACGAGGTAACAGAAGTAATGGAGACGAAAGAACAGGAGGTAAGGACACACATAGAAACGACCAAGGTGGCCTTAGAGGACGAAATTGAGGGGGCGCACCGGGAGATAAAAGAGGTGAAGCAAAAATTAGAGGATGTGGAAGAGGGGGTGAGAGAAATTAAGAAGAGACGGAGGGAAGCTAAGAAGGAGATAAAGGAGGAAGTGATGGAATATGTGCAAGGTCGGTGCTCAAATCGTGATGGTGTGCTTGCTAACCAAATAAAGAGTTTGCAGGTGGCGGAGGAGGAGTGGAGACGAGGTGCCGAGGTGAGTGGCGATATACTCGGAAATGTATATGGTGTGAGGGGAGATTCAGTCGGCTTGGGTGTTGGTTAAGACCCGGGTGTTCGTGAGAGGCCGCTGGTAAGGGGTGTGACAGGTACAGAGTGTGAAGGAGGAGGTGTGCGAGGATGTCCGACTATGGGGTGTGTGAGGAAAAAGTATGCGCCAAGGAGTGAGTGTGCTGTCGAGAGTGAGTTGGTGTTGACGCAGGTGCGGGGGGGCACATGGAAGCGCGTAGTGGGAGTGTTACAGAGGATGTAACGAAAGAGTGCACACCTGTGGTGAGTGTTACGGAGGACGTAACGGGAGAGTGTGCACAGGAGGATGCATGAAAAAGGTGTGTAACGGACGGGTGCATGATAACAGAGTGTGCGGTCGAGAGTAGGGGTGAATGCGTGAATGAGTGTGGTGGTGAAAGTAGTGAGAGTGACACGGAGCACGAGTTGGTTGTAGCAGGTGAGAGAGGATGCACACCTGGAATGGAAGGATGCACACCTGGAATGGAAGGATGCACACCTGGAATGGTCGAGCGCGTGTGGGAATGCACGCTTGAGTTGGTAGTAAAGCACGTGATTGGGTGTACGGAAGAGTGTGCACCCGTGGTTGTCACAGAGGGTGTGACCGAGGAGTGGGTGCGAGGAGGTGTGTTGATGAGGTGTGCGAACGACGAGTGTGTGCCAAGGTGTGCGGTGGTCAGGTGTGTGACGAAGTCTGTGAGCAGAACAAGAACAAGTGCAATAACGAAGTATGCGGGGTGGACGGGCGGCGTTGGAGCGCCGAGCTCGGTGAGTGTGAAAGGGGTCGCGTATGCGTGTGAACCTGCAAGTGAAGCATCGACGCTAAACGGGATAGCGGTTAGATCGACTTTTAGCCGAAACAAGCCCTCGGTTCGTGCCGGGCTTTGTGTGCAGCGGGAACCAGCGGGGAGCGTAACCATGGCGGTTTCGAAAGAACCTTGGATCTTTGGATCCATCTGCTTGGAAATCTGCCAACATCACCGCTTTGCACAAAAAGGTGCAAAAACAGATCCAAGCAACTACAGACCAATCAGCCTTCTCCCAATTATCAGCAAAGTCATGGAATCCATCATTGCTTCAGATATGAAATCTTTCCTCTTCTCCAATGGCTTGATCTCTGATCATCAATTTGGTTTCAGACCTGGACACTCCACTCTGGACATGCTGCTTCTGCTTTCTCAACAATGGATGGAGGTCCTCAATGCCAAACAGGAAATTAGAGCTGTCTCCCTTGACATTTCACGTGCCTTCGATACGGTCTGGCACCCCGCTCTGCTCACCAAACTCTCCTCTATGGTATCCATGGAAATCTCCACGCATGGCTGGCGGACTTCCTCTCTAGTCGTAGTCAACGTGTGGCCCTGAATGGGCTTCTCTCATCTCCTCTTCCTGTTCAGGCTGGAGTTCCCCAAGGCAGTGTTCTGGGCCCTGTGCTTTTTCTGGTCTTCATCAATGATCTCTCTGACTCTCTTGAAAATCCTCTCTATCTCTTTGCTGATGACTCTACTCTCTGTCGCTCCATTCTTCATCCCTCAGATCGGCAGTCTGCAGCCTCCTCACTCTCTGCAGACCTGGACAAAATCACAGACTGGGCTAACAAGTGGAACATGTCTTTCAATCCTGACAAATCTCACACTCTTACGATGTCTCTCCGAAAAGACCGACTGGACAACCCTCCCATCCACTTTCTGAATAATCCTCTCCAAGAAGTACTGTCACTCAAGCTTTTGGGTCTCACTATCTGCCATGATCTTTCCTGGGAAAACCACATTTCAAATCTGGCCTCCAAAGCCAGTCGCCAACTGGGCATCCTCCGTCGTGTGAAGTCCTTCCTTGGCACACCTGAGCTCCTCACCACATACAAGGCTTTCATCCGCAGCTCAATGGAATACTGCTCTCCCCTCTGGGCTGGTGCTCCTGCCTCACACCTAGCTCGTTTTCACGCTGTTGAAACCAAAGCATTCAGAATCATTGGAATCTCCCGCGATGAAGCTACCTCCAAGGGCCTCTCACTCACTCACCGCAGGCAGGTTGGTGGTCTTTCCGTCTTCTACCGACTCCTCTCTGGCCTTGCCCCCCCAGCTCTCTCTGGGCTCTGTCCCGCAAATATTCCTACAGGTCGCACAAGATCTGCCTGCAACCCTCTTATGGTTAAACTGCCAAAATCAAGACTCTCTGCTCACCTTCACTCCTTCATTCCCCTTTTCTCCCACCTCTGGAACAAGCTCCCTCACTCTCTTCAATCCCACTCCACCATCCAGGTCTTTAAAACAGCTGTTCACCACCATCTCTTATCTTCCCCCATCCAAAACCTTGATCTTTTCTACCCCCGCTAATTTCACCCCAATTCCACTTTTTTGAAATACCAACTTCTGTCCTGGAAGTCCTTGGTGTTCTTGTGTTTTGTACTTCTCCCTCCCCCCCCCCCCCTTCCCACGCCTCCTCCCCCCGGGCCCTCTCCCTTCCACGCATCTCCCTGCTCTCGGATGTTGTTTTTGTGTGCTTCCCCATCTCTCCCCATCTTGTCTTCCGCTCCCTCTTTTTATATGTTTTGTTTGTCTGGTTGATTTGTTTGTGAGATAAATGTTAGCTCTTTACGAGCCTCGATTCAGTATACAAAAAAAACAAAAACACCGCCGAGCGGGATCCACGCCGGGCCTCGCTCTGCACGGTCGCGTCCGTGCTCCACTAAGCGGAGCGGGCGGCCCGGTTCGAGGAAGGGTCGGCACGGCGACCCCTTGTTGTTGAGACGTCCCAGCAGGGCGAGATCGGGCCATCGGACGGCTCTGTGCCGAGATGGTGCGTGGAATCTCAGCCCGAGTAAACCTTCCCTGAACCGAGTGCCGGACGAATCCAACCGCGGGAGACGAACAACCCGCATTCATTGCTCGGCTTTGCGAAGCCGGGCTTTGGAAATGAATTGACGCACCGAGAGGCTCAAGTGAGTAGACGTGTGAGGGTGGTAGCCGTAGTGAATTTGACAAGCAAAATTGATGATTGGCAAAGGATTGGTAGAAGGATTGGCAGTGATTGGAAAATTTTTGATTGGCTGGAATTGGATGAGCCAAATCGATAGTGGGAGATGCCCGATGTGATGGGATGGCAACTCTGCCATCCCTCACAAAAACGGGGCACATGAGCAATAGTTTTATGGGGTTATTGGCAGTGTAAGCTCGCCGAGGGAGGGTTTGGATAAAATGATAGGGATCTAGAGAAGATGACCATAGGTAACTGTAGATTTAAGTAGCAACCTTGGACAGGTACTCAGGGACATAGAGAGGTTAGAATGGTTGATAATGACGTGGGATGTGCTTAGTTTAAAGGGAAGACGGGGAGCACCAAGTTAGCAGGGCACCAGGTAAGTCAGATGATGCTGTGTGTGTGAGAGTATTGATATCGAGCAAATGAGGAATTGCTAGGCAATGCTCGGGAGAGATGTGTGTATTGAGCGTGGAAGTGTATGGAGCAGTGCATGAGGAGCAATTGTGGTTGTGCATTGTATGGAATGATTGAAGAAGCCTGGGAGGAAGGAGGGTGCAGGAAGCACCAGGTGTGATTGCACAGGTGTGCAAGTGAACAGGTGTATGGAGAATGGTTGTGTGGAATACATGGAGTATGGAACATATGGAGTATGGAATGGATGGTGTGGAGTGAGTATGGTGAAAACCGTGGAGTGGAGTGGATGGTGCAAAGGTGTGTATGGGGAGGATGGACCCCATCACCAATACCCGGGGAGGGTAGTTTAAGAGTTAGGTAGAGGGAGTAGGTAAATTGTGGTTTGATATTGGCATCTGTGGTGCGTGTGGAAGAATGGTGTTTGGATGGGTGCATTAGTGACGTGGAAATGGCTGGGTGTGTGGCCTGTTAGTGTGTGTAGTTGAATGGGCACTCCGCCACTGTTAGGATGTCGGCCAGGTGAGGCCGCAGGTGGGCTCTGGGAGCCGGTAGAGTTGTGGATGGGGCCCGAGGATCCGGAGGACGGACCCGGGTAGCCCAGTGCCAGAGAGGGCACCGAGTGGGGTAAGCGCCAAGGAGGGCCTTCCCCAGTTAGATAGGTTAGGTAAGGAGCAGGTAAGCTCGGAGGCAACTACAGTGGTGGAGGTGTGCAGGTGGGTAGACCTGCTGGGAGAGCCACATGACCCAGTCCTGAAATTGTGCAAAGGCACAGGGAGTTGAATCGGGGGAGTGAGACCCCAAATTGATGAAGCACCACAGTTTGGTCAATGGGAATTGGTTCTTAAAACCGCATAGAGAGTAAGATTGGCCAATGGATTGGCAGGGAAAGACCCCGCGTAGTGTAAAGTGTGTTAAAGTCAATTAGAGGATAGTTAGGATGAAAATCTCCTTGCACCATCTACATCCACTCACCTGAGGTGACGTAACTCCACACCATGCCATGTTTTATTATTTTTATTGTGCAGATGTTTGGAATGTGAGACGCATCATGACGTGGGTGTGACATTGTGCTTGATGTTCCATCTCTTCCTCCTTATGAGGATTGATGATGAATTGGGTGATGGCAAATTTTGGATAGAGGGATTGTGGAGACGAATTTGGTATAGGGGAAATATGGGGAAGACGTGACATTAGCGACGAATTTGTAATGTGTAGATTTTGTAAATATGGGGTAAGGGCAAGGGTAGAGTAGGTGACAAGGGGGGGTGACGTACGGAAGGGACGAGCTTTTCTCACTTCGCTCTCCGTACGCACTTCGCCTTGCATTGCCTTGTTTGATGTGTACCCTTGAGACCTTACTCCTCGCTCATCTGTCTTTTCCGCCCTTTGTCTCCCACATGAGGACCTGTGCGCCACTGGGTGCCGAGGGGAGCGTGCGGGAGTCCGCCATTGTGCGCCCGGAACTCCCGCAACCACAGCTGCCTGCATCGATGCACCACTTATGGACCACATGTCTGTGGCTGAGCACCACTTATGGACCCCATGGGTTGGGGCATGGCCCCTCTGCTGGAACCGGCCATGAAGGCCCGAGATCTTGCTGGCGGACCTTGGCCACAGGGCACCTATGCCCCACAGGTGAACCACACTAGTCGGCCCTGTGGGCCATAAATAAAAGAAATGGACACGTTGGGTGCATTTTATTTCATGTGCAAATAGGCCGCCAGCAAAGAAGATGACAACACCTGGAAGATAGCAATAGCCAGCAGAGGGAGCCGAAGAGCAAGAGACCACCAGCAGGGTTTGTCGGTTTATTTTTTATTGAACAGTGATGACTGTGCACCGATTGGTGCTTGAGGGTGCTTTGGTGTATTTTTTGGGTGCTTCATGGTGCATCGATGCAGGGCAGACTGTCTCCCTCCCCCAAAAGAACGATCACAGGTCCTGGGTTAGTATTGTAAATAAAAGCAGAGTCATTGTAAATAATGCGCCCCCACCGTAAGTGTTTTAGTTTGAAGACAATTCCGCAATTCGGTTAGCTGTGGGCGTGAATCTGTTAGGCAGGGGGCAATGGAGCAGCGGGACATATTTATTTATGCTTTAAAGCTGTCGCACTCAGGGTCAGGTTAAATGTAGAGGGAACTACACCTATGTGCCACACTAAGGTAAAAGTTCATAGGCCCGGGACGTGCCTAAGGGGAGGAGGGTGCAGTGTTGTGGATATGAGAATGTTGTTTTTTTATTGTTGTGTAGTGAATTGTTGTAAAATGTCACCCTCCTTCCTGCATTTGTTGTTGTATAAAAGTCAAAGGGCGTTCCCGTAGTTAATTCCATAAAGCATACACGCAGGACACCCTATATCCCTGTTCAGTAGTTATATCCTTATTATGTGTATTAGGCTAAGGATTTGTCTTCCATTAATTTGACACTCCATTGCACTGCATTAAATAAAGTAGATCCCTCCGACATGGCATCTTCCAAGTGCCAGGTTTAGCCACTTTGCTGCATTTCATCTGCCGTCCACTTTGCTGCATTTCATCTGCCGTCCACTTTGCTGCATTTCATGTGCCGTCCACTTTGCTGCATTTCATGTGCCGTCCACTTTGCTGCAATTGCCAACTGCATTTTGGGCGGTTTTCTTCATTCGCCATTGCTTCCCTTTGGCTGGGGCTAGCTCGAATCGCCCCCAAAACCACCATTGGCCACGAGGCAAGGTCGGGGAAGAAGGGCGTGTCTCCACCTCATCATAGAGGGGAGGAGTGAACCAGCCCTTGCCGACCAACCCAGAATGAGGGGTTGGCTTTAGAGGGCGGAGAGAGAACGTTTGGGGGAGGTTCGCAAAAGGGTCAAGGGTGGGGCTTATATAACCCGAGGCAGAGGCCCACAGAGAGAGTCGAGGAGGGAGGAGATCAGAACACCGAAAACCCTGGAAGTTGTTGTTGGACTAAGCAAGAGAGGAAGTTGTTGGACTGGGTTGAGAGAGGAAGTTGTTGGACTGGGTTGGACTAAGAAAGAGAGAGGAGAGAACCCGTCACGCCAGATCCCCCACCAGCGCGTCGGCTCCACCAAGCAGCTCCGACCCGTGATCCCGCGCACACGACAGGATCGGTGGCATCGGTGGCCGTCGAGGTCCAGCCCGACGTCCCGTGCGGGATCAAGCTCCAGCCAGCTCCGTGCCTTCCTCCCCCTCCAGCCACCTACCTCCTTCCAGCCAATCCACTCTGCAATTCCCCATGTGAGTCCGTCTTTGTTTGTTCTGTCCAGGGAATAAGTTAAGCCTGTTAGATAAGCTAGTATTTTCACTGTGTCTCTGATTTCTTCTGTAAATTGTTTTATTATCCTTCCTTCTCCTTGGTTTCTTTGATTGTGTAAATAGTAGGAATAAATTTAGTATCATTTCAAACCTTTTTGTCTCCTTCTTCTTCTTCTTCTTCTTCTTCTTCACATCCGTGTCACCTTTGTCTTTTCCCTATTGAATATCTGTGGCGCGATTTTGGCCAACGTTCAGGAATTGGGTTAGTCGGGGTAACTGTTCGGGCGCGGCGGCCATCCGCTCGGCAAACAACATCCTAGCCATGTCCGTAACTATATATATATATATATATATATATATATATATATATATATATATATATATATATATATATATATATATATATATATCAAAAAAAAAAATATATATATATATATATATATATATCAAAAAAAGTGCGTATCAAAAAAAGGTAATCCGAATTCAAGGGGTTATTATGCAAAGGTTATTTAGTTTGACAATTTACATGTGGTTTACCAATTATTAAGAGGAGATCCTCAGCTTTCCATTGATGCCTTTCATGCATCATTGCTGTCACACATGACCAGGTCCATGTTCATTGAAAATGACAAGTTCAAATCGCATTTTTACAAGTTTGGCTAATCGGTGCAAGACAGTTTTAAATGGATGCATTACTTGTCGACTGCCAAGTTGATTATGTAAAATTGTTAAGCTGGTCTGGTAATCGTCGGTTGCGTCATCCTTTGTTTAAATGGGTATTTAAGATGGGCCTACAGTGTATGGGTTTAGAGATGGTCTGAGTCATTGAAAAGATGGTTAAACTTATGACTGAACAGTGGACCTTCGTGGTTACAACCTTTCACCAAACTGGAAGTTTGCAGCGAACTCGTGGTGCATTCAGGGAACGTTTCCCAGAACAGGAGCCTCCAGCAGCCAAAACCATCTGGGTGAATGTTAGAAAATACCAATAGCATGGCACTAGCCTCAACCGCAACAAGGAGAATTCTGGTAGGAGGCGCACTGGGCGATCGGAAATGAACATTGCAGCAGTAAGGCAGCAAGTTTTGGAGCATCCTAGGGATACCAGCGCAAGACGAAATGGGATGGGATTGCCTTCGGCAACATTCAACTGAATCACAAGATAGAACCTCCACCAACATCCATATCGGATTCACATCCGGCATCAACTTAAGCCAGGGGATTTTGCCAGGAGGCTGGGGCTTGCCAGATGGTTGATAGCACATTGCGAAGCAGATGTCAATTTCCTGCAGTATCTCGTTATCAGCGACGAAGCTGCTTTCGCCATGGACGGCAACGTCAATACCCATAATGTTCTTGAATATGCACCGACAGGACAACCCCCGGAATTTAATTTTGACACCAACATGAATCGACAAAAGTGGACTGTTTAGTTGGGACTTTATGGAAGTGGTCAGGTGATCGGACCATTTTTCTTTCAAAGGAATGTCAATGGTAACAGGTATCTGCAGATGATCAATGATGAAGTTTTACCGCAGCTGGAGGAGAACTTTGAGCGACAGGTTCGTGGTGTCTTCAGATATCTCTGGTGGGCTCAAGACGGCGCCCCAGCCCATCGTCTTATCGCTGTCCGAGATCGACTGAGGGAACTCTTTGGAGACCGAGTCATCGCCCTCAACCATGCAGTGGAATGGCCGCCAAGATCACCTGACCTCACACCATGTGATTATTTCCTTTGGGGACATTTAAAGAACAAGGTGTTCGTAACTCCTCCCCATGATCTTGACGAATTGCAGGGCCGTATTCGACATGAAGTGGATGCTTTGCCCAATGACGTGGCTATGGTGAGACGAGCAGTTCAGGGCATGCTCTGCCGCTGTGAGCTTTGTATTGAAAGGGGACGTGGACATGTTGAAGGTGTGGGTGCATAAAGGCCAATCATTCCTGATCTGTGGGAGGGAGAGGGAGAGGGCTTGGGGGGAGGAGGCATGGGAATGGGGGGCGGGGGAGGAGAGGTATAAAGCAAATGGACACTGCTAGGACTTCCAGGAAAGAAGTCGGTATTTCAAAAAAGTGGATCTGGGGTTGTTCTTTGGATGTGGATGTGATCATCATTGAGTGGATCATCAAAATGTGGATCTTCAATCTTTCACGTTGTTCGCTCTGTCCATACGTCTTGTGATCATCATAGAGAATATTTCAGCGGTGGCCCATACCTCAACCCCTGAAGCTCGGTTTTAAAGAGCTCAAAGGAAAAAAAATACCATCTACTTGTTGTTGTATTGCGAGGAATGTGGCACCGAAGGTGTCACGGGTAAAGAATCGTTTTCGGAGGAATCAACCATTTTGTGTGTAACCGACTCATGCGATGCAAAGCGTTTCCCAGGAACTTAAGGGGAATTTGATGACCCGAAATAATCGCGTCTTGAAAGTTCCGACCGACAAGTCTCCTCCATTATTTACGATGCTAAATATGGCACCAGGTTTTATTGTGATAAAAGGACCGATAAAACCGCTGGACTGCCCCCTATCTTCCTCATCAGAAGTTCTTTATAAATTTATTTTTATGGACGCCTTTTATAAGGTTTTGCCTCGCAGCCTTGCATCACTCTCTTCACACTCACAGGCAAGAAATTCGGTTCTGCCCAAGGATTGCGCGAGATAAATTCAGTCCCCGGAGCTTGTATTTTTCCGGCGATATGTTGCGGCCCCTTCTGCGGATGACTTTCCGAAAACTGACCTCTTTGACATTCTCCCTGTTGGTGGAGGCTGAAATGTACAGGTTTTTTTTTCCAAAAATCTTTTCCCCAGAATGCACTCGTATGATGGTGTTTCCCAAAAGTGGGTTGTGGCCTTTAGTTTATGACTGAACGTAAAATGTGTTTGCATCAAGACATCCAAATCCGGTACATGGATGTCTCTTCCACTGACTGGTCTGCTCTTTTCATCTGTGGATGTAGATATTGTCTGGGATGCAATTATTAATCCACTACTCTCTCTGTGTCCTTCATCAGTAGATGTCTTCACATCTCCAGCTGCCATGCACATCATTCCATTCCATTATGAGACCATTTACCAGAGAACAGCTTGCCTTTTCCTCCTGGAAAACCGACCTCATCCTGGTGGTATCTCTGTAATAATCAAAATGTGTCTCTTTCATCAGATGTGTCAGAGTTTGAGTTCTGGCCGACCTCGGGTATGAACTCACAGGTCTCTCGCCATCCACCAAAACTCGGGGGCAGTTGGTCAGATCTGTCTCTGGAACATGCACCTCATCTGTTCCATCACTTTTGAATAACAGGGCCATGATAGACAATTTTCATGCTGAGGTTGATTGCCTTAACTCTCTCTCTCCCTAAATCCTCCCTTTCCTCGAAAAGGCCATGGTATCTAAAGCCTCTCTTCCTGTACCGGAACCAATCTCATCCTGTCCCACCTCCAATTCAAATTCCCTCAACGTGTGGGCATACCTCCTGCAAAGGTGAAGACATTCCTCACTACTTTTGAGTCGTCCATTGCTTTTGGACCTGACCACAAGTATAGTCTATAGGCTTATGTAACATTTTCCAGGTTTTGTCATTTTTTTGGGTAGATTATTGGCACTCATGTCTAAACACATCTAGAAACTTCACCGATTAAGAAAAAAAAAAGGGTGCCAGTTTTCCCATTAACATTTAGGGCCTCCATTTTGAATTTCAAAATGGCCGCCACCGAAACTCAACTTCTTTAAAAATATTTGCCAATTATCTGTACTATTCATTCAAATGTCACACAATATTTATTCCATTTTATCCAAACTCATATAAAGGGGTCAACAATTCATTGGAAACAAAATGAGAGCACTAGAAATACTCAAAATTAGCAAAAATCAAAGATGGCCACCAAATTTCAGACTTTTTTTTACGTAAAATGCCATAACTTTTGAACCAATGGACATAGGAAGATGTTTTTGGTGTCTAACCATATGTATTGGCATATGAGGATTCCAATAATGACAACATATTTATGATTCGAGCACTCTTCACCAATCCTCCAAAACATTTAATAGAAATAATGTCGAACATGTTATTCTATCTATTCTGCATGTTATTCTCTTCTATCTTCTATCTATTATATTATTATTATTCATATATATATATATATATATATATATATATATATATATATATATATATATATATATATATATATATATATATATATATATATATAAAATAAAGTTTTTGTTTGTTTGTCTGCACGCGCTAATCTCCTGAACGGTGAAAGATAGGAGGAAACCTCTAAAACAAAAAATGTCGGGACGGGCCCCGGGAAGGTTATAGGCGAGGTGGTGAGGCCAGTCGAGGCCACCTCGGCCGGGCTGGGCCCATTTCGCAATTAAAAGCTGAGCTGAATTGTAGTGGTCATTCTTCTACAGCCGTGAGTAAAAGCTGAATTATAGCAGTACATTCATTCAAAAAGAACCAAAAAGGTCGGGACGGGCACCGGGAAGGTTATAGGCTAGGTGGTGAGGCCGGTCGAGGCCACCTCGGCAGGGCTGGGCCCATTTCACAATTAAAAGCTGAGCTGAATTATAGTGGTCAATCTTCTACGGCCGCGAGTAAAAGCTGAATTATAGTAGTGCATTCATTCAAAAAGAACTGAAAATGTCGGGACGGGCCCCGGGAAGGTTATAGGCTAGGTGGCGAGGCCGGTCGACGCCCACATCGGCCGGGCTGGGCCCATTTCGCAATTAAAAGCTGAGCTGAATTATAGTAGTCAATCTTCTACGGCCGCGAGTAAAAGCTGAATTGTAGTAGTAAATTCATTCAAAAATAACTAAAAATGCCGGGACGGGCCCCGGGAAGGTTATATGCTAGGTGGCGAGGCTGGTTGAGGCCGCTTCGGCCGGGCTGGGCCCATTTCCCAATTAAAAGCTGAGCTGAATTATAGTACTCAATCTTCTACGGCCGCGAGTAAAAGCTGAATTATAGTAGTACATTCATTAAAAAAGAACCAAAAATGTCGGGACGGGCCCCGGGAAGGTTATAGGCTAGGTGGCGAGGCTGGTCGAGGCCACCTCGGCCGGGCTGGGCCCATTTCGCAATTAAAAGCTGAGCTGAATTATAGTGGTCAATCTTCTACGGCCGCGAATAAAAGCTGAATTGTAGTAGTAAATTCATTCAAAAAGAACGCGGGCAACGCCGGGTGCATTCGGCTAGTTCAATATGAATTTATTTGAGCGGTTATAGAACCTTTATTGAAGTTATATTGTAAATATATTGAATATTGTTATATTATATTGAATTACATTGAAGATGAAGATGAGGTTATATTGAAGATGGATAATTTTTTAAAAAGGTACAACATGTATGAATCAGGAGTGTCAACATTACGGATTAAATGTTCCTAAAAATGGCCCTAAGTGGCCCGAAAATCAATGGCCCTAAATGTTAATGGAAAAACTGGCACCCATTTTTTTCTTAATCAGTGATGTTTCTAGATGTGTTTAAACATGAATGCCAAGAATCTACCCAAAATTTTGTTTTTTTACATAATCCCACAGACTAGTACATTCTGTCCAGTGCATCTGCTCCGTCAACTCTTGGATTGCTCTCTTTTTCCCAAGGTTATTAATCCTCTGAAGGACACGTGCCTACATGGTGGAAAGTCACTAATGTGACCCCATTTCTGAAGAGTGATGACAAAATAGATCCTCTCATCTAGAGAATAAACAGCCTTCACGACATCACATAGCAAATTGTTGTGGCATCAACCATTACTGCCGAACTCAAAACTCACACTTTTCTCCAACCTTCAGGATCTTCAGGGTTTGATTTCTGCCAAGGTCATTCTATCTTGGATATGCTCTATTTTCTATATTTTGTGAACTCACCTCCACTCATTCGTTCCTCTTTTTCCCACATGTGGAACAAATTTCGACCTTCTCTTCAACCTTGTTCCTCCAACTAAGTCTTTAGGACAACTGTTCACCATCTCAGATCACCCATTCAAAACCATGATCTTTAATACCCCCAAGCCCACCTGCTTCTAAATTTCTACTTTTTCCTTCCTGAGTGTTTGTTTCTGTATCCATCTTGTCCACCCCACACATCCACCACCATGAGCCCATGCATTAGTCTAACGGAGCTCAGCACACAGCCAGCTGCTGCAGCACAGCCGCCCAGGCCATGTGTGATCTTCGAATCACATAATGCTCCACTGTCTCCAAATGGAAATCAATTTTGTTTAATGTGTTTTGCAAAAATGGAAACGTTTTAAACCAGAAGCTTGAAGACAGAAACTGCACTGTTCAAGACTAGTGCTGCTGTCGATTACAAAAGAAGTTGCACATAAAGACCATGATGAGCATTATCGCAGTTAAGCATTCACCAGGCAGTTGTTCCATATGCTAAGGCAGGTGTTCTCTCTCATCGAAATGACTTGATAAATTGGACAGAGGTGTGGAAAGGACAGCACACGATTATAGACAAACACGCCGGTTCACCTGTAGCTTACAGCCAAACAAGGTAAGTAAATAACTATTCTAAAGAAGGATTACATAAATGAGTTGGTGAAAATAAATCCACGGCTATGACACAGTGGACGAAGTGCTAGTTCAGGGTGACCGTAGTAGGGCCCCAGAAGGTACAGTGAGCCCGCACATTAGTCTAACGGAGCTCGGCACAGAGCCAGCTGCGGCCCAGCCGCCCAGGCCTTGTGTTATATAGAAAGGTGTACCTTAATCACACCACTGAGACCACTTTCCCCGATTTATAGCACATGTCCGACGGTAAAATCTCAATTAGGGCCATAAAAGAACCTTCACCAGCAAAGACATACGTCCCCTTTTATGAACCTACACTAAACGGTCCCTGCATTTTCTCCCATTCTTCCCAACCCATCGACCTCCCCCTTCGCCCCCCCCTCCCCAGACATCTACCCCGCTTCCCTCTCCCAACCATTGCTGCTTTTGACAAGGTTTTATTTCAGAATCTTCTGGGTTTGGGGAAGTAATGTTGCTTTTGTCAGAATTTTCAGGGTCAGAAACTCTTCTTTGGTGGTGGCAAGCTGGGTGGTCACGAGGTCGGAACGAGGACCGCACACAATGGCACATAATGTGTGACCCCTGATGCTACCCAGTCCTTCCTTCCTTTACACCCACTCATTGCGCTGCGACTTGCGTGGGGGAGAAAGAGGTAAATTAGAGCACGCACTAATTACCAGACCGACCGCCTCCCATAACACACGCACGATAACAAGCAATTACCATCGCAGCGTAATTAGGCGGCCAAGTGGCAGCGTAGAGGAGAGTGGTGGCGCTTGGGTGACGACGACGACGGAGGAGAACAACACTAACATACGCAAGGTTAAGGCCATGGTCACACCACCCGACAACACCAGCGTTGCGTTCCACAGAGCTGAAAATCCCCATCCTTTTCCTCCTCGTTACAAATCCTCCTCTGCAAGTTGGAACGCGTCATCCGGAAATGGATTTGCCACCATAAGTATCACAGAATGATGATCTGGTTTATTATCGGAACAGCCACCGAAAAAGGGTTGCTCGGTCATTTGTATAGAAAAACAGAGCTCGGTTATTCCTAGTCTAATGGTGGCCTATGAGAGACACTTCCTGGTGGTTTTCCAGTGAGATTATCAGGGTAAGTGGTTAGAAAAGGCAGTTCATGTTATCGATACGTTTTGATCATATTTTAACATGGATGTTGAGATACTTATCTGCTCTTAATTGTCTGCTATCTGCATCATAAAATGCAGGTGTGTGTGTGTGTGTGTGTGTGTGTGTGTGTGTGTGTGTGTGTGTGTGTGTCATTGGTTGTGATCTCAAAATGTGAGTTTCAGAAGGTGGAAGTGAGCCCTCACAGGTCTCGATGTACCCACCTTCATCCTTTATGCGTGTGAGTGTGTGTGTGTATGTGTGTATGTAAATGAGCACCTTTCCAGCATGTATGCATGTGTGTATGTATGTGTGTGTGGGTGTGTATGTGTATGTGTGATTGTGTGTATGTACGTGTGTGTATGTATGTGTGTGTGTGTGTGGGTGTATGTGTGTGTATGTATGTGTGTGTATGTGTGTGTTCAGGTGATTGTTTGTCTGTACGTGTGTATGTGTGCGTGTGAGTGTGGGTGTATATATGTGTGTGTATGTGTGTGTGTGAGTGTGTATGTAAGTGTGTATGTATGTGTGTGCATGTGTGTGTGTGTGTGTATGAGTGTGTGTGTGTGTGTGTGTGTGTGTGTATGTGTGTGTGTGTGTGTGTATGAGTGTGTGTATGTGTGTGTGTGTGTGTGTGTGTGTGTGTGTGTGTGTGTGTGTGTGTGTGTGTGTGTGTGTGTGTGTGTGTGTGTGTGTGTGCACACACGCAAGACATGCATCCACAAATGCCATTCACTCGGTTGTGCAACAACGGGCATCACACGCAGGGGGTGTGGACGGGATTTGGGAACAGAGTGTCAGGCTTGTCCTCCCGAAGACTCCAAATGAGCACCTTTCCAGCAAGATGGCTAATTATCAGAAGTGGCGTCTCACGCGAGACCGCTTTTAAACGCCTCATGCTCGTCAAATGCACTCGGCGTGTCCGTATCCGCCGAGGCAGCCACTCCGGGAGGAGAAAATTGATGCAGTCACGATGGTAGACTTCATTATCCCGGCGATGCAAATTCCTGTGTCGGTTCTGAACGACCAGCTGTCCATTTGCCCTTTTGTTTCATTCACCAGGCAATGTGGGATGAACTTCATCGCTTGATTGGATGGAAATGATCATGTCTGCAGAGCGGTCGATGTGTGTGCGCCTTCTGGCCAGCTTGACGAGAGGCCTGCACCATCTTGGACACAAGTGCATTCTGAGATTGATGTCAAAAGATCTACGAAGACCTCCGGTTGCATTATTAATTAATGGTAGATGAGTGTAATGTCGCAGAATTTTCAGAAAGGAAAGGAAGTGGTTGCTGTAAGCATAGTGGCTGTAAGCATGGGTATGGATATGTGTCCGCCATGTTGTTTTTAATATGGCATCTTATTCACATGGTCGGACATGTTTTTAATATGGCGTCTTCTCCGCATGGTCGGCCATGTTGTTTTTAATATGGCATCGTATTCAAATGGTCGGCCATGTTGTTTTAATATGGCGTCTTCTCCGCATGGTTGGCCATGGTGTTTTTAATATGGCATCGTATTCACATGGTCGGCCATGTTGTTTTTAATATGGCATTGTATTCAAATGGTCGGCCTTGCTGTTTTAATAGGGCGTCCTCTCCGCATGGTCCACCATGTTGTTTTTAATATGGCGTCTTCTCCAAATGGTCGGCCATGTTGTTTTTAATATGGTGTCTTCTCCAAATGGTCGGACATGTTGTTTTTAATATGGCATCATATTCTCATGGTCCGCCATGTTGTTTTTAATATTGCATCGTATTCAAATTGTCGGCCATGTTGTTTTAATATGGCGTCTTCTCCGCATGGTCGGCCATGTTGTTTTTAATATGGCGTCTTCTCCGCATTGTCGGCCATGTTGTTTTTAATATGGCATCGTATTCACATGGTCGGCCATGTTGTTTTAATATGGCGTCTTCTCCGCATAGTCGGCCATGTATTTAATATGGCGTCTTCTCTGCATGGTCGGCCATGTTGTTTTTAATATGGCATCGTATTCACATGGTCGGCCATGTTGTTTTTAATATGGCATCGTATTTAAATGGTCGGCCATGTTGTTTTAATATGGCGTCTTCTCTGCATGGTCAGCCATGTTGTTTTTAATATGGCATCGTATTCACATGGTCGGCCTTGCTGTTTTAATAGGGCGTCTTCTTCGCATGGTCGGCCATGTTGTTTTTAATATGGCGTCTTCTCCAAATGGTCGGACATGTTGTTTTTAATATGGCATCATATTCTCATGGTCCGCCATGTTGTTTTTAATATGGTGTCTTCTCCGCATGGTCGGCCATGTTGTTTTTAATATAGCATCGTATTCACATGGTCGGCCATGTTGTTTTTAATATGGCGTCTTCTCCACATGATCGGCCATGTTGTTTTTTAATATGGCGTCTTCTCCACATGATCGGCCATGTTTTTAATATGGCGTCTTCTCCGCATGGTCTTGATCCCTTGTGCGCATGGTGTAGTGCAGAATCATAGGAGAGACACTCATCACACCTGTGGTGATCTAAGAGTGAGCACCTGCAAGTGGTATATTGTTTGGCTTTGTCGCACCGTTGGGTGCAAAAGTCTCCCGAGGCAGTTTCTTGGCAGGGCTTACAATCCTGGATTGGTGTTTTGTTAAAGGATGCTGGCGAGAACTCGCCTACTCTTTATCATGTGAGATCTAATAGTCCAGCGACCGATTCCGGCAGACCGGACATCTTGAGGCCCATCCGAGGAACACCCGCATCGATGAATCGCCCCACCTGCGAAACACCAAGACGGTAGTTTATGTCTGGGCTCGGGATTCGAACTCAGTCCAGACAAATCAGAGGCAAGTGTGCACACCTCTAGGGTTACCTGTCAGCCTGTATAGTCCATGAGCTAGAGGGGCCCACCTAGCACACCCACACCAATCAACGAAGCTATATTTTTTTGAAACTTTAAAATGTATTGTTTGAGAAATTATATGTCAACATGCGATAAATTGGGACTCAGTATGGATTTTGAGAGACAGAAAGTTGCTATTTCCTCTGTTATGATGGTATATTGGTTATGCTGTTATGTATATATTGTTATATTGTTATGATGGTATATTGGTTATACTGTTATGTATATATTGTTATATTGTTATGATGGTATATTGGTTATGCTGTTATGTATATATTGTTATATTGTTATGATGGTATATTGGTTATACTGTTATGTATATATTGTTATATTGTCATGATGGTATATTGGTTATGCTGTTATGTATATATTGTTATATTGTTATGATGGTATATTGGTTATACTGTTATGTATATATTGTTATATTGTTATGATGGTATATTGGTTATGCTGTTATTTATATATTGTTATATTGTTATGATGGTATATTGGTTATGCTGTTATGTATATATTGTTATATTGTTATGATGGTATATTGGTTATGCTGTTATGTATATATTGTTATATTGTTATGATGGTATATTGGTTATGCTGTTATTTATATATTGTTATATTGTTATGATGGTATATTGGTTATGCTGTTATTTATATATTGTTATATTGTTATGATGGTATATTGGTTATGCTGTTATTTATATATTGTTATATTGTTATGATGGTATATTGGTTATGCTGTTATTTATATATTGTTATATTGTTATGATGGTATATTGGTTATGCTGTTATGTATATATTGTTATATTGTTATGATGGTATATTGGTTATGCTGTTTTGTATATATTGTTATATTGTCATGATGGTATATTGGTTATGCTGTTATGTATATATTGTTATATTGTTATGATGGTATATTGGTTATGCTGTTATGTATATATTGTTATGATGGTATATTGGTTATGCTGTTATTTATATATTGTTATATTGTTATGATGGTATATTGGTTATGCTGTTATGTATATATTGTTATATTGTTATGATGGTATATTGGTTATGCTGTTATGTATATATTGTTATATTGTTATGATGGTATATTGGTTATGCTGTTATGTATATATTGTTATATTGTTATGATGGTATATTGGTTATGCTGTTATGTATATATTGTTATATTGTTATGATGGTATATTGGTTATGCTGTTATGTATATATTGTTATATTGTTATGATGGTATATTGGTTATGTTGTTATGTATATATTGTTATATTGTTATGATGGTATATTGGTTATGCTGTTATGTATATATTGTTATATTGTTATGATGGTATATTGGTTATGTTGTTATGTATATATTGTTATATTGTTATGATGGTGTATTGGTTATACTGTTATGTATATATTGTTATATTGTTATGATGGTATATTGGTTATGCTGTTATGTATATATTGTTATATTGTTATGATGGTATATTGGTTATGCTGTTATGTATATATTGTTATATTGTTATGATGGTATATTGGTTATGTTGTTATGTATATATTGTTATATTGTTATGATGGTATATTGGTTATGTTGTTATGTATATATTGTTATATTGTTATGATGGTATATTGATTATACTGTTATGTATATATTGTTATGTTGTTATGATGGTATATTCGTTATGCTGTTATGTACATATTGTTATTTTGTTATGATGGTATATTGGTTATATTGGTTGTTATGATGGTTATACACGATGGTATACATAAGCAGAAGATTTTGTTTTTTAATCCAACCAAAGATGGCTGACTGGCGGCCTTTAACTACAGTGCATTCAGAAAGTATTCAGACCCCTTCACTTTTTTCACATTTTGTTATGTTGCAGCCTTATGCTGAAATCGTTTAAATTCATTTTTTCCCTCATCAATCTACACTCAGTACCCCATAATGACGAAGAGAAAACAGGATTTTAGAAAGTTTTGCAAATTTATTAAAAAGAAAAAACTGAAATATCACATTGACATAAGTATTCAGACCCTTTGCTATGACACTTGAAATTTAGCTCAGGTGCCTCCCATTTCTCTTGATCATCTTTGAGATGTTTCTACACCTTGATTGGAGTCCACCTGTGGTAAATTCAATTGATTGGACATGATTTGGAATGGCACACACCTGTCTATATAAGGTCTCACAGCTGACAATGCATATCAGAGCAAAAACCGAGCCATGAGGTCGAAGGAACTGCCTGCAGAGCTCAGAGACAGGATGGTGACGAGGCACAGATCTGGGGAAGCCTACAAAAAAAATTTTCTGCTGCATTGAAGGTTCCCAAGAGCACAGTGGCCTCCATAATTCTTAAATGGAAGAAGTTTGGAACAACCAGGACTCTTCCTAGAGCTGGCCGCTCGGCCAAACTGAGCAATCGGGGGAGAAGGGCCTTGGTGAGAGTGGTGACCAAGAACCCGATGGTCACTCTGGCTGAGCTCCAGAGATCCTGTGTGGAGATGGGAGAAACTTCCAGAAGGACAACCATTACTGCAACACTCCACCGATCTGGGCTTTATGGGAGAGTGGCCAGGCGAAAGCCTCTCCTCAGTGAAAGACACATGAAAGTCCGCTTGGAGTTTCCAAAAAAGCATCTGAAAGACTCTCAGACTGTGAGAAACAAGATTCTGTGGTCTGATAAAACAAAGATTGAACTGTTTGGCCACTCTGACATGACATGTAACCTGTAAAAACAAGACCAGTAACCTGCAAAGAACATGACCTGTAACCTGCAAAAAACATGACATGTAACCTGTAAAAACATGACCTGTTGATCTGTAAAAACATGACCTGTAACCTGTAAAAAACATGACATGTAACCCGTAAAAACATGACCTGTAACCTATAAAAACATGACCTGTAACCTGTAAAAAAAAGACATGTAATCTGTAAAAACATGACCTGTAACCTGTAAAAACATGACCTGTAACCTGTAAAAACATGACCTGTAACCTGTAAAAACATGATCTGTAACGTGTAAAAAAAGACATGTAACCTGTAAAAACGACCTGTACAAAACATGACCTGTAACTGGTAAAAACATGACCTGTAACCTGCAAAAACATGACCTGTAAACCTGTAAAAACATGACCTTTAGCCTGTAAAAACATGACCTGTAACCTGTAAAAACGACCTGTAAAAAACATGACCTGTAACCGGTAAAAACATGACCTGCAAACTTGTACAGATATGACCTGTAACATGTAAAAACATAACCTGTAACCTGTAGAAACATGACCTGTAAACTTGTACAGATATGACCTGTAACATGTAAAAACAACCTGTAACCTGCAAAAACATGACCAGTAAACTTGTACAGATATGACCTGTGACATGCAAAAACATAACCTGTAACCTGTAAAAACGACCTGTAAAAAACATGACCTGTAACCGGTAAAAACATGACCTGTAAACTTATACAGATATGACCTGTGACATGTAAAAACATAACCTGTAACCTGCAAAAACGACCTGTAAAAAACATAACCTGTAACCTGTAAAAACATGAC
Organism: Myxine glutinosa; assembly: GCF_964187855.1. Classification (NCBI taxonomy): domain Eukaryota; kingdom Metazoa; phylum Chordata; class Myxini; order Myxiniformes; family Myxinidae; genus Myxine; species Myxine glutinosa. The sequence continues at coordinate 124,782,858 of NC_136265.1, read as the reverse complement.
CTGTAAACTTGTACAGATATGATGTTTAACAGGTAAAAACATAACCTGTAACCTGTAAAAACATGACCTGTAAACTTGTACAGATATGACCTGTAACATGTAAAAACATAACCTGTAACCTGTAAAAACATGACCTGTAAACTTGTACAGATATGACCTGTAACATGTAAAAACATAACCTGTCACCTGTAAAAACATGACCTGTAAACTTGTACAGATATGACCTGTGACATGTAAAAACATGACCTGTAACCTGTAAAAACATGACCTGTAAACTTGTACAGACACGACCTGTAACCTGTAAAAACATGACCTGTAACCGGTAAAAACATGACCTGTAACCTCTCTGGCATGATCTGTAAACCTGTGAAAACATGACCTGTAACCTGTACAAACATGACCTGCAACCTGTACCAACATGACCTGTAGCCTACAACTGGTAAAACAACCGTGTAGTGTAGTGCACAAACCTACAACCGTGTAGCCTACATCCGTGTAGTGAACAAACCAGTGAAAACATGACCTTTAACCTGCAAAAACATTACCTGTAAACATGTAAAAATATGACCTGTAAACCTGTAAAAACATTACCTGTAAACCATGACCTGTAAAAACGACCTCTAACCTGTACCAACATGACCTGTCGCCTACAACCGGTAAAACAACCGTGTAGTGTAGTGCACAAACCTACAACCGTGTAGCCTACAACCGTGTAGTGTAGTGCACAAACCTACAACCATGTAGCCTACAACCGTGTAGTGAAAAAACCAGTGAAAACATGACCTTTAACCTGCAAAAACATTACCTGTAAACATGTAAAAATATGACCTGTAAACCTGTAAAAACATGACCTATAAACTGCAAAAACATGACCTGTAAAAACGACCTCTAACCTGTAAAAACATGACCTCTAACCTGTAAAAACATGACCTGTAACCATGTATCGCTGTAATCAGCATCGAGAGGGTTTCCCCTTAACTAATCAGGTTACCAGATTCTGCACATGAACAAAATTTCAATATTTTATGATATAATTGACAGTTGCTCCTGTTCCAGGTGAGCTTCAGGACCCGTGGTCATTTTTTTCCTATGATTTTCAGTCGGACACTTGCATAGGGGGAGCTTTTGTGTGGCCTTGTCATGACCCTGGGTGTCCCCAGCATTTATGCAGAATTTGGTGGAGATTGGTCCAGGGGTGAGGAACTGTATTTAAAAAAAAAAGGGTTCACATTGACACACATACACACATACACACATATACACACATTTCAAAAGCCAGGCCCAGTTGGGATTCCGAATTTCTGGCTGAAGAAATGTGATGCTCTCCACGTTCACTACCTTTAAACATTCAATGAACTAATCCAATGGGACCATGAAATGGATGAATGGCTCAAAGAGGGTACCACCTTCCTCACCCCAAAATCTGAAGACACCCAGCTACCCCACAAATACCGGCCAATAACCTGTCTATCAACAACATACAAACTCTGAACTGGAATCATCACAGACACGATAAGATGTACGGCCACTATCACAACAAGGAGGTCTAGAGGCAAAACAGAATGGATGCAAGAGAGGATGCTACGGGACAATAGACCACTTCCTAGTTGCTACTAAACAAGGCCATACTCGAAAACTGCAAGACGAGAAGAACAAAACAATCTACAGCCTGGATAGTCTATAAAATGCTTTTGGCAGTGTCACACATTCATGGATGATAAAGTGCATGCAGATGTACAAGATCAATTCCCAAATAATCAAGCTGATTGAGAAAGCAATGGATCTATGGAATAACAGACTAATCCTGCAGCACTCAATGGATCAACACAGCACATCACCCAAAGAACAACATCCCTACTGTGAAGCATGGTGGTGGCAGCATAATGTTATGGGGATGTTTCTCATCAGCAGGGACTGGAGCACTTGTCAGGATAGAAGGGAAATTGGATGGAGCAAAATACAGAAAAATCCGAGAAGAAAACCTGCTGCCTTATGCCAGAAAGCTTGGGACGGAAGTTCACCTTTCAGCATAACAACGACCCGAAACACACGACCAAAGCTACACTGGAGTGGCTAAGGAACAAAAATATAAACGTCCTTGAGTGGCCCAGTCAGAGCCCTGACCTAAATGCAATCAAAAATCTGTAGCATCACTTGAAGATTTCTGTCCATCAACGCTCCCTATGCAACTTGACTGGTCTTGGACAGTTTTGTACAGAAGAATGAGCAAATATTGCCAAATCAAGGTGTGCAAAGTTGGTAGAGACCGAGTCCAACAGACTCACAGCTGTAACTGCTGTCAAAGTTCCTTCCACCAAGTATAAACTCAGGGGGGTGGACACTTATCCCACCAATATATTTTAATTCTGTATTTTTAATCAATTTTCTGAAATTTGTAGAATTTGTTTTTCACCTGGAGGTGGACCCTGGAGGGTTACGATGAGTAAATAAATGTGGAAAAGGTCTGATTAATTGAATTCCAAGCAATAAGGTAACAAAAGGTGAAAATTTTGAAAGGAGGTCTAAACTTTCTATAGGCACTGTACATATATATATATATCTATATATATATCTATATATCTATATAATATATATATATTTATATATATTGATTTATATATATATGTATATATATATATATATGTACACATACATATGCACACACTAGAGTGGATTATTTGCAATTGAAGTTGAAGATTTAAGTTCAAAAACGTGGTCTGCGATCCACAAAAAAAAAAAAAAAAAAAAAAAAAAAAAAACTCGCGAGATCTTGGAGACGGCGGCAGGGATTTTCGAAGCTCCACACGGTCTCCACGTTTTTCGAAGTTAAGTCTGTTCACAATTGTATTTTGTCGAAACTGTATTTATCTTTCGGTGTGTGAAGTTATTGTGTGCAACTTTGGTTGTTTCTCGGTGTTTATCTTTCATAAATTGATCGTCTGTTTGCCGTGTCGCGAGCAAGGCCTTGTACAGTGTGCACTGTACAACCTTGAGGCTTTGTTTTTCTCTCAGTGGTCCGTCGTTTGTGATCCAATAACTTTCGTTCTCTGTATTCCCAGTCTTTTCACCCATAGCCTACTTCCTTGTGTAAATCTCAACTCAAAAAAAAAAAAAAAAAAAAACATTTCCTTCTCTGTTCTCATTCGTTTATTCATTCTTATTCGTTCGTTCGTTCTTCGACCACGTGTTTCTCCCCCATTTCCCCAGATAGTTTTCACTCATTAACCTTCAATGTTTACACTTTCCCCTCAAGTTATGTATTCCGTCATATTTTATAACACCTTTTTCTTCTTCTTCTTTAAAAGACTGCTTTCGACTTGCTCACCAAATCAATTCATCCCAAAAAAAATATCCATCTCCTATAGTGCCTTTTTTCTACATTCCCTAAACTCTCCTGCACTCCATCCTCCATCCAGCGTCCTTAAACGTATTTTTAACTCGAAGGTCACAAGAAACTCATTTTGCAATAAATGTTCGTTTCCCATAAATCGTACACTTTCAAAAATCCAATCTCACCCCTCCCCTCCAAATCTTCCCCATAACCCCTCCCCTCCAAATCTTCCCCATCACCCCTCCCCTCCAAATCTTCCCCATCACCCATCCCTTTCAAATCTCCCCCCTTGCCCCCTCCCTCCTAAACTACCCCCTCACCCCTCCCCGCCAAGACGCCCCCTCGCCCCTCCCCTCCTAGACTCCTGCCTCACCCCTCCCCTCCAAATCTCCCCCATATCCCATCCCTTTCAAATCCCTCCCCTTGTCCCTTCCCTCCCAAACTCCCCCCTCACCCCTCCCCTTCAAATCTCCCCACCCTCATTGCTTCTCAATTTCCCCCCTCTCACTCCCCCTCCTCAAAGCGTCCTCCCCGCTTCTTCCCCCTTCAAACTCTCACCTCCATCTCCCCCAACCTTCTGCCTCGCTCTTCCCCCTCCTCAAATTACACCTCATTGTGGCTCACCCAATCACCATCAAACCTTTTGTCCGCCCCATCCTTCCCTTTCTCCGAGCTATTCTGAAATCTCTGACACACCTTCAACAGCTCTCCCTACCTCTTCCACCTCTTCCACATCTTACCCTACCCCTCCTCCCCCCTGTTCTGTATCTGATGCTCCCCCTTCCTCTTCATTAACGGTAAGGACCTCAAACATCCGGGGCCTTCGTTCAAACTTAACTGATCTCTCCATACAGGTTGCTTCTGTCAAACCAGACGTGATCTGCTTAACAGAAACTTTCCTCCTTTATGATGTCTCTGATTCCATAGTATCTCTCCCGGGCTACTCCCTCCTCCGGTATGATAGACCTGAGCCTCGTCCTGGAGGCGGGGTTGCTATCTTTATCAAAAACTCTCTTCCTCACTCGCCCTGCACTGCACTCTCTCCACCTCACCCCCAGGAATACCTCTGGCTACGGCTTCCCCTTCGCTCCCACCTCTTGTTCATATGTGTGTTGTACCGTCCACCAAACAGTGATGACTCCATCTACATCTCGCTGTCTGATGATATGGACCAACTTCTATCTACTCATCCCAACTCTCTCTTCCTCATATGTGGTGATTTCAACTGTCATCATGCCAGTTGGCTGGGTGTGGGTACCTCTCTCACCAGCCATGGCTCCTCAGCAAAGGACTTCTGCGACTCACTGGGACTGACACAATCTGTCAATTTCCCGACCCGGATCTCAGTCAACGGAACATCTTCTCTTCTGGACTTGGTTATGACTAACTTCCCTGAAAATGTCTGCTGCTCTTCTTCTGCTCCGATCGGATCATCTGATCATGTCCTTGTTAAAGTGGACATCTCTCTGACCATCCTCAGGGAGCCTGCTCAGCGTCGACGAGTCTGGCATTTCACTCAGGCCAACTGGCACGGTCTTCAAGCAGCCATCAATCATCTGGACTGGTCTCCCATCTCTACCACCTCTGACATCAACTCATCCTGGGAATTCTTCCAAAGTAAATTGCTCTCTCTCATGCACAGATTTATCCCATCTCGTCTTCAGTTGTCATACCCTTCCTCCCGTCCATGGTACACGGAATCTTGTGGTGAGGCTGTTGCCCAGAAACAACTTGCCTTCGTCTCCTGGAAAGCAAATCCAACGGAAGGAAATCTCATTTCCTTTCACAAAGCCCGAAACAAGTGTGTGTCCACCCTCAGGAGAGCCAGGAAACAATATCTCTCCGTTCTCAAGACCGAACTCTCTTATCTGTCTCCCTCTTCCAAATCCTGGTGGCGTCTGGTCAAATCCGTTTCTGGTGTTTGTTCCCCCTCCATCCCCTCCCTTACCTCAAACGGCTACACAGCTGACTCCGCACGTGAAAAAGCTGAATGCCTCAACTCTGTGTTTGCCTCTAAATCTTGTGTCCCAAACCCATCCCTCTCTGTACCCACCATACCCAGTCGTACCCTGCTGCTCCTGGACTCCGTGTCCTTTCCTCCTGACAAGGTGGAAAAGTTTCTGTCAACCCTCGACTCTGATTCTGCAACTGGACCCGACGGCATCAGCCCACGGGTCCTAAAATCCTGCTCTGCTGCTCTATCTCACCCTCTCTCTGTTCTCTTCACCCTCTCTTTTGCTCAAGGTCAACTGCCATCTGCTTGGAAATCAGCCAACATCACCGCTTTGCACAAAAAAGGTGCAAAAACAGATCCTAGCAACTACAGACCAATCAGCCTTCTCCCAATTATCAGCAAAGTCATGGAATCCATCATTGCTTCTGATATGAAATCTTTCCTCTTCTCCAATGGCTTGATCTCTGATCATCAATTTGGTTTCAGACCAGGTCACTCTACTCTGGACATGCTGCTTCTGCTGTCTCAACAATGGATGGAGGTCCTCAATGCCAAACAGGAAATTAGAGCTGTCTCCCTCGACATATCACGTGCCTTCGACACGGTCTGGCACCCCGCTCTGCTCACCAAACTCTCCTCCTTTGGTATCCATGGAAATCTCCACGCATGGCTGGCGGACTTCCTCTCTAGTCGTCGTCAACGTGTGGCCCTGAATGGGTTTCTCTCATCTCCTCTTCCTGTTCAGGCTGGAGTTCCCCAAGGCAGTGTTCTGGGCCCCGTGCTTTTTCTGGTCTTCATCAATGATCTCTCTGACTCTCTCGAAAATCCTCTCTATCTCTTTGCTGATGACTCCACTCTCTGCCGCTCCATTCCTCTTCCCTCAGATCGGCAGTCTGCTGCCTCCTCACTCTCTGAAGACCTGGACAAAATCACAGACTGGTCAAACAAGTGCAACATGTCTTTCAATCCTGACAAATCTCACACTCTTACTATGTCTCTCCGAAAAGATCGACTGGACAACCCTCCCATCTACTTTCTCAACAATCCTCTCCAAGAAGTTCTGTCGCTCAAGATTTTGGGTCTCACTATCTGCCATGATCTTTCTTGGGAAAACCACATTTCCAAGCTGGCCTCCAAAGCCAGTCGCCGACTGGGCATCCTCCGTCGTGCGAAGTCCTTCCTCGGCACACCTGAGCTCCTCACCACATACAAGGCTTTCATCCGCAGCTCAATGGAATACTGTTCTCCCCTATGGGCCGGTGCTCCTGCCTCACACCTAGCTCGGCTTCATGCTGTTGAAACCAAAGCTTTCAGAATTATTGGAATCTCCCGCGATGAAGCTATCTCTGAGGGCCTTTCACTCACTCACCGCAGGCAGGTAGGTGGTCTTTCTGTCTTCTACCGACTCCTCTCCGGCCTTGCACCCCCAGCTCTCTCTGTGCTCTGTCCCCCAAATATTCCTACAGGTCGCACAAGATCTGCCAGCAACCCTCTGATGGTTAAACTGCCGAAATCTCGGCTCTCCGCTCACCTTCACTCTTTCATTCCTCTTTTCTCCCGCCTCTGGAACAAACTCCCTCACTCCCTTCAATCCCACTCCTCCCTCCAGGTCTTTAAAACAGCTGTTCACCACCATCTCTTATCTTCCCCCATCCAAAACCTTGATCTTTTCTACCCCCGCTAATTCACCCCAGATCCACCTTGTTTGAAATTCCAACTTCTTTCCTGGAAGTCCTGGCAGTGTCCATATGTTTTATACCTCTCCCACTGCCCCCTTCCCACGCCCCCCCCCCCCCCAAAGCCCTCGCCCTCTCTCAGATCTCTCGATGTCTCCATGTCTCTCGGTCCCTGCTCTCAAATGTTGTGTTTGTGTCCTTCCCCCTCTCTCCCCATCTTGTCTACCGCTCCCTATGTTATATGTTTTATGTGTCGGTTTGTCTTTCTGTGTGATTAATGTTCGCTCTTTCACGAGCCTCGATGTTGTATACAAAAAAAAAAAAAAAAAAAAAAAAACATTTTTTTTTTCAAAACATTTCAATTTTTTATCAGCAATTGAATTGAATTTTTAATTTGAATTGAATTTTTATTTTGTTTATTTTGTTTTGAAAATTGAAAATTTTAATTTAAATTTTTATAAGCAATTTTATAAGCATGGTTTATAAGCAATTAAAGTTGAAGATTTAAGTTCAAAAAAACGTTTTTTTTTCAAAACATTTCAATTTTTTATCAGCAATTGAATTGAATTTTTAATTTGAATTGAATTTTTATTTTGTTTATTTTGTTTTGAAAATTGAAATTTTTATTTTGAAATTTTTAATTTAAAATTTTTATTAGCAATTTTATAAGCATGGTTTATAAGCAGTTGAAGTTGAAGATTTAGTTCAAAAAAACATTTTTTTTTTCAAAACATTTCAATTTTTTATCAGCAATTGAATTGAATTCTTTATTTGAATTGAATTTTTTTTGACACCAGAAAGCCCTGGTGTTGGGCTAGCGGCTAGGGTGCCGGCTTAGGATCCTACAGATCCTGGGTTCGAATCCCAGTCGATCGCTGAATTAACGCCAGGGGGGTTGACTCAGCCTGTCATCCTTCCGAGATCGGCTAATTGAGTACCAGTTCACTGGTAATTCCCTGCTTGTCGTAAAAGGCGACAAAAAGGGTTGGCGGAAGGAAGGGCATCCGGCCATAAAACATTGCTTCAAAAAGGGGACCGAAAAACAACAACAACCACGGTTCCCGAAAAAGGCCAACCCCCGCTTTGCGGGGAAAAATGGCCTCTAAAGGTGGTTTTTTTTTTTGTTTGTTTTTTTTTAATTGAATTTTTATTTTGGTTATTTTGTTTTGAAAATTGAAAATTTTAATTTAAAATTTTTTATAAGCAATTTTATAAGCATGGTTTATAAGCAATTGAAGTTGAAGATTTAAGTTCAAAAAAACTTTTTTTTTTCAAAACATTTCAATTTTTTATCAACAATTGAATTGAATTTTTTATTTGAATTGAATTTTTATTTTGGTTATTTTGTTTAGAAAATTGAAATTTTTATTTTGAATTTTTTAATTTAAACTTTTTATAAGCAATTATAAGCAATTTATAAGCAATATTTATAAGCAAATTTATAGCAAATTTATATTATTTATATATTTTTTTATATATATATTATAAATTTATATTATATATATATATTACAAATACAAATACAAATAATACATAAATATATATTACAAATACATATAATAATACATATAATAATATGTATAAATAATATGTATAATACACATATATGTATAATGCAATAATAATGCAATAAATGCAAATGCAATAATAATGCAATGCAATAATAATGCAATGCAATAATAATAATGCAATAATAATGCAATGCAATAATAATAATGCAATAATAATGCAAATAATGCAATAATAATGTATAATGCAATAAAAATATGTATAATGCAACACAATAATACAATATATGTATAAATAAATAATAATATACATATAATAATACATAAATACAAATAATACACAAATAATAAATACAAATACAAATTATATATATTACAAATTTATATATTATTTATATATTTTATATATTTATATATAAAAAGCAAATTTATAATTATAAGCAAATATTTATAAGCAATAAGCAAATTTATAAGCAATATAAGCAATATTTATAAGCAATTTATAAGCAATTTTATAAGCGTAGTTTTTAAGCAATTGAAGTTAAAGATTTAAGATGAAAAAACAAACATTTTTTCAAAGAATGATCAATTTTTATTTTTTTTTCAAAAGAAGTATGGCACGACACCTGGTATTGGTGTTTCAAAAAAAGTATGGCACGACACCTGGTATTGGTGTTTCAAAAAAAGTATGGCACGACACCTGGTATTGGTGTTTCAAAAAAAGTATGGGACGCAAGTATGGTACGATTTCACAAAAGTTTGAGCGAGTCGTTCAGTGACAACAACGTACAAGGGCAGTACGTACAAGACGTACAAGAAGTGACGTACAAGACAACACAACAACACAGAGACCAGGTATTCCCAATTGACGAGGTGACCTTCGTGTGCCCTTGCGAGTTTAACCGCCGTCGAGTATCGGGGCAGTACGTGATGACGTGGACTAGGCAGCTTACCAAAGCGTTAAATCAAGACGAATTCAACTCGGCGGAGATAAATCCACTCGGGCCGCAATAAAATGACTTATCCTCAAAATAAGATTAAAAATTCATTTGATAGCGGCGGAGCAACAGGAAAAAACGAATGTGTTTGGCAATGAGATTAATGCTTTGTTTGTACTGAGCCATTCCCGCGCTCAAATACGCCATGAAAAATGTATGAAAGTGTAATTCTAACCCTAATAGCGAGGAACTCATTATTTCAAGCTGTAAATAGAGGGGACAACGTCGGAATATTACAACGCTGATATGAGTTCAAAGTTAATTGTACTGGATTTGATTTGCTGCTCCATTCATGGTTCTTTTCTCTCATCCTATGTTCCACCAATGTCGATCTCCGTGCGTCCGCCGTATGATGTGACACGGCTGGGGGAGTCCAAATGGCCATTTACGGTGAATCTTCGCCCGGGTGGGTCGACTGAGACCATCAGCCTCGGTATGATGAGGGAAGAGTTCATACCCGGGAGCAGGTCCGGATGTCTTCGGCGGTGAAACATATATACCGCATCACCATCACCATAATATCACCACCATCATCATCATCATAATCATCACCATCATAATCATCACCATCATTACCATCATCGTCGCCATCATTGTCATTATCACCATCACCATCATCATCACCAACATCACCATCATCATCGCCATCATTGTCATTATCACCATCATCACCATCATCGTCGCCATCATTGTCATTATCACCATCATCATCATCACCATCACCATCATCATAATCATCACCATCATTGTCATTATCACCATCATCACCATCATAATCATCACCATCATTACCATCATCGTCGCCATCATTGTCATTATCACCATCATCATCATCACCATCATCGTCGCCATCATTGTCATTATCACCATCATCATCATCACCATCATCGTCGCCATCATTGTCATTATCACCATCATCGTCGCCATCATTGTCATTATCACCATCATCATCATCACCATCATCGTCGCCATCATTGTCATCATTATCACCATCATCATCATCATCATCACCATCATCGTCGGCATCATTGTCATCATCAGCATCATCACCATCATCATTGTGTCAACCTCTTTAAAGAGAGCCTCGTTGCAGCAAAAGCAGTTCCTGAGCAACGCTTATAGTTATGGTGTGTGGTTTGGTTCTGGTGTGTGGTTTGGTTATGGTGTGTGGTTTTGGTTATGGTGTGTGGTTTGGTTATGGTGTGTGGTTTGGTTCTGGTGTGTGGTTTGGTTATGGTGTGTGGTTTGGTTATGGTGTGTGGTTTGGTTATGGTGTGTGGTTTGGTTATGGTGTATGGTTTGGTTATGGTGTGTGGTTTGGTTATGGTGTATGGTTTTGGTTATGGTGTGTGGTTTGTTTATGGTGTATGGTTTGGTTATGGTGTGTGGTTTGGTTATGGTGTGTGGTTTGGTTATGGTGTGTGGTTTGGTTATGGTGTGTGGTTTGGTTCTGGTGTGTGGTTTGGTTATGGTGTGTGGTTTTGGTTATGGTGTGTGGTTTGGTTATGGTGTGTGGTTTGGTTATGGTGTGTAGTTTGGTTATGGTGTGTGGTTTGGTTATGGTGTATGGTTTGGTTATGGTGTGTGGTTTGGTTATGGTGTGTGGTTTGGTTCTGGTGTGTGGTTTGGTTATGGTGTGTAGTTTGGTTATGGTTTGGTTATGGTGTGTGGTTTGGTTATGGTGTGTGGTTTTGGTTATGGTGTGTGGTTTGGTTATGGTGTGTGGTTTGGTTATGGTGTGTGGTTTGGTTATGGTGTATGGTTTGGTTATGGTGTGTGGTTTGGTTATGGTGTGTGGTTTGGTTATGGTGTATGGTTTGGTTATGGTGTGTGGTTTGGTTATGGTGTGTAGTTTGGTTATGGTGTATGGTTTGGTTATGGTGTGTGGTTTGGTTATGGTGTGTGGTTTGGTTATGGTGTGTGGTTTGGTTATGGTGTGTGGTTTGGTTCTGGTGTGTGGTTTGGTTCTGGTGTGTGGTTTGGTTATGGTGTGTGGTTTTGGTTATGGTGTGTGGTTTGGTTATGGTGTGTGGTTTGGTTATGGTGTATGGTTTGGTTATGGTGTGTGGTTTTGGTTATGGTGTGCGGTTTTGGTTATGGTGTGTGGTTTGGTTATGGTGTATGGTTTGGTTATGGTGTGTGGTTTGGTTATGGTGTGTGGTTTGGTTATGGTGTGTGGTTTGGTTCTGGTGTGTGGTTTGGTTATGGTGTGTGGTTTTGGTTATGGTGTGTGGTTTGGTTATGGTGTGTGGTTTGGTTATGGTGTATGGTTTGGTTATGGTGTGTGGTTTGGTTATGGTGTGTAGTTTGGTTATGGTGTATGGTTTGGTTATGGTGTGTGGTTTGGTTATGGTGTGTGGTTTGGTTATGGTGTGTGGTTTGGTTCTGGTGTGTGGTTTGGTTATGGTGTGTGGTTTTGGTTATGGTGTGTGGTTTGGTTATGGTGTGTGGTTTGGTTATGGTGTGTGGTTTGGTTATGGTGTGTGGTTTGGTTATGGTGTATGGTTTGGTTATGGTGTGTGGTTTTGGTTATGGTGTGTGGTTTTGGTTATGGTGTGTGGTTTTGGTTATGGTGTGTGGTTTGGTTATGGTGTATGGTTTGGTTATGGTGTATGGTTTGGTTATGGTGTATGGTTTGGTTATGGTGTATGGTTTGGTTATGGTGTATGGTTTGGTTATGGTGTGTGGTTTGGTTATGGTGTATGGTTTGGTTATGGTGTATGGTTTGGTTATGGTGTATGGTTTGGTTATGGTGTATGGTTTGGTTATGGTGTATGGTTTGGTTATGGTGTATGGTTTGGTTATGGTGTGTGGTTTTGGTTATGGTGTGTGGTTTTGGTTATGGTGTGTGGTTTGGTAATGGTGTGTGGTTTGGTTATGGTGTGTGGTTTGGTTATGGTGTGTGGTTTGGTTATGGTGTGTAGTTTGGTTATGGTGTGTGGTTTGGTTATGGTGTATGGTTTGGTTATGGTGTATGGTTTGGTTATGGTGTGTGGTTTGGTTATGGTGTATGGTTTGGTTATGGTGTGTGGTTTGGTTATGGTGTATGGTTTGGTTATGGTGTATGGTTTGGTTATGGTGTGTGGTTTGGTTATGGTGTATGGTTTGGTTCTGGTGTATGGTTTGGTTATGGTGTGTGGTTTGGTTATGGTGTATGGTTTGGTTATGGTGTATGGTTTGGTTATGGTGTGTAGTTTGGTTATGGTGTCTGGTTTGGTTATGGTGTATGGTTTGGTTATGGTGTGTGGTTTGGTTATGGTGTATGGTTTGGTTATGGTGTATGGTTTGGTTATGGTGTGTGGTTTGGTTATGGTGTATGGTTTGGTTATGGTGTGTGGTTTGGTTATGGTGTGTGGTTTTGGTTATGGTGTGTGGTTTTGGTTATGGTGTGTGTTTTGGTTATGGTGTGTGGTTTGGTTATGGTGTGTGATTTGGTTATGGTGTGTGGTTTGGTTATGGTGTGTAGTTTGGTTATGTTGTGTGGTTTGGTTATGGTGTGTGGTTTGGTTATGGTGTGTGGTGCGTGGTTTTGTTATGGTGTGTGGTTTGGTTCTGGTGTGTGGTTTTGGTTATGGTGTGTGGTTTTGGTTATGGTGTGTGGTTTGGTTATGGTGTGTGGTTTTGGTTATGGTGTGTGGTTTGGTTATGGTGTGTGGTTTTGGTTATGGTGTGTGGTTTGGTTATGATGTGTGGTTTGGCTCTGGTGTGTGGTTTGGGTATGGTGTGTGGTTTGGTTATGATGTGTGGTTTGGTTATGGTGTGTGGTTTGGTTATGATGTGTGGTTTGGTTATGGTGTGTAGTTTGGTTATGGTGTGTAGTTTGGTTATGGTGTGTGGTTTGGTTACGGTGTGTGGTTTGGTTACGGTGTGTGGTTTGGTTACGGTGTGTGGTTTGGTTATGGTGTGTGGTTTGGTTACGGTGTGTGGTTTGGTTATGGTGTGTGGTTTGGTTATGGTGTGTGGTTTGGTTACGGTGTGTGGTTTGGTTATGGGGTGTGGTTTGGTTATGCTGGGTGGTTTGGTTATGGTGTGTGGTTTGGTTATGCTGGGTGGTTTGGTTATGGTGTGTGGTTTGGTTATGGTGTGTGGTTTGGTTACGGTGTGTGGTTTGGTTATGGGGTGTGGTTTGGTTATGCTGGGTGGTTTGGTTATGGTGTGTGGTTTGGTTATGCTGGGTGGTTTGGTTATGGTGTGTGGTTTGGTTATGGTGTGTGGTTTGGTTTTGGTGTGTGGTTTGGTTATGGTGTGTGGTTTGGTTATGCTGGGTGGTTTGGTTATGGTGTGTGGTTTGGTTATGGTGTGTGGTTTGGTTATGGTGTGTGGTTTGGTTACGGTGTGTGGTTTGGTTACGGTGTGTGGTTTGGTTATGCTGGGTGGTTTGGTTATGGTGTGTGGTTTGGTTACGGTGTGTGGTTTGGTTATGGTGTGTGGTTTGGTTATGCTGGGTGGTTTGGTTATGGTGTGTGGTTTGGTTATGGTGTGTGGTTTGGTTATGGTGTGTGGTTTGGTTATGGGGTGTGGTTTGGTTATGGGGTGTGGTTTGGTTATGGTGTGTGGTTTGGTTATGGGGTGTGGTTTGGTTATGGTGTGTGGTTTGGTTATGGTGTGTGGTTTGGTTATGGGGTGTGGTTTGGTTATGGTCTGTGGTTTGGTTATGGTGTGTGGTTTGGTTATGGTGTGTGGTTTGGTTATGGGGTGTGGTTTGGTTATGGGGTGTGGTTTGGTTATGGGGTGTGGTTTGGTTATGGGGTGTGGTTTGGTTATGGGGTGTGGTTTGGTTATGGGGTGTGGTTTGGTTATGCTGGGTGGTTTGGTTATGGTGTGTGGTTTGGTTATGGTGTGTGGTTTGGTTATGGGGTGTGGTTTGGTTATGCTGGGTGGTTTGGTTATGGTCTGTGGTTTGGTTATGGTGTGTGGTTTGGTTATGGTGTGTGGTTTTGGTTATGATGTGTGGTTTGGTTATGGTGTGTGGTTTGGTTCTGGTGTGTGGTTTGGTTATGCTGGGTGGTTTGGTTATAGTGTGTGGTTTGGTTATGGTGTGTGGTTTGGTTATGCTGGGTGGTTTGGTTATGGTGTGTGGTTTGGTTATGGTGTGTGGTTTGGTTATGGTGTGTGGTTTTGGTTACGATGTGTGGTTTGGTTATGGTGTGTGGTTTGGTTATGCTGGGTGGTTTGGTTATGGTGTGTGGTTTGGTTATGGTGTGTGGTTTGGTTACGGTGTGTGGTTTGGTTATGGTGTGTGGTTTGGTTATGCTGGGTGGTTTGGTTATGGTGTGTGGTTTGGTTATGGTGTGTGGTTTGGTTACGGTGTGTGGTTTGGTTATGGTGTGTGGTTTGGTTATGCTGGGTGGTTTGGTTATGGTGTGTGGTTTGGTTATGGTGTGTGGTTTGGTTATGGTGTGTGGTTTTGGTTACGATGTGTGGTTTGGTTATGGTGTGTGGTTTGGTTATGGTGTGTGGTTTGGTTATGGTGTGTGGTTTGGTTATGGTGTGTGGTGTGTAGTTTGGTTATGGTGTGTGGTGTGTGGTTTGGTTATGGTGTGTGGTTTGGTTATGGTGTGTGGTTTTGGTTACGATGTGTGGTTTGGTTATGGTGTGGTTTGGTTATGGTGTGTGGTTTGGTTATGGTGTGTGGTTTGGTTATGGTGTGTGGTTTGGTTATGGTGTGTGGTTTGGTTATGGTGTGTGGTTTGGTTATGGTGTGTGGTTTGGTTATGGTGTGTGGTGTGTAGTTTGGTTATGGTGAGTGGTGTGTGGTTTGGTTATGGTGTGTGGTTTGGTTATGGTGTGTGGTGTGGTTATGGTGTGTGGTGTGGTTATGGTGTGTGGTTTTGGTTAAGATGTGTGGTTTGGTTATGGTGTGTGGTTTTGGTTATGGTGTGTGGTTTGGTTATGGTGTGTGGTTTTGGTTAAGATGTGTGGTTTGGTTATGGTGTGTGGTTTTGGTTTTGGTAATGGTGTGTGGTTTGGTTATGGTGTGTGGTTTGGTTATGGTGTGTGGTTTGGTTATGGTGTGTGGTTTGGTTATGGTGTGTGGTTTGGGTTATGGTGTGTGGTTTGGTTATGGTGTGTGGTTTTGGTTACGATGGGTGGTTTATCATTACCCTCACAGCATCAGTCAGGGCCGTAATTTGTAATCTGTCCAGGATGCCGGCGATAACTCAGCTGCTCTTCACAAAAACATCATGCCCCGTGACCTTGGCCATGGCGAAAATCAATGGCTTGTGGTCGACAAAGGCCGTGAACGGGCGGCCCTCCAGGAGGTGGCGAAAATGGCGGACGGCCAGGTACAGCCCGAGGAGCTCGCGGTCGAAAGTGCTGTACTTCAACTCGTTGGGCAGGAGTTGCCGGCTGAAGAACGCGAGCGGCTGCCAGGCCCCGTTTACCCATTGCTCATGAACCGCGCCCACGGCGTAGTCGGAGGCGTCCGTGGTGAGGGCGATGGGAGCATGGGGTACCGGCTTGGGCCAGGAGATTCTGTTGCTGGTCTCGAGCTTTGGGGGACCCATGGGTCGCTGCAGTAGGATATTTATTATTTAATAATAACGTCTACAAAGTAATGCAGCCAGGACACCCAGTTTAACGTCCACTTAATACATTTGTCCGTCACACAGCTGGCAGACACCAGGGTGGCAGTTTATAGCTGGGTCGAGATTCGAACCCAGGCTTGGTAGCTCAGGGGAGAGTGTGCACACCTGTGGGGCGTATGGCTAGTCTCGATGTCCTCCCAGCACCTTGCCTACCTGCATGATGAAACAACCGTGTTACAGGTGCCGAGTCCAAGGTTAACAATCTCCATGCTGCTGTTTCCCCCATGTTCTTCCGTCTTAAAACGATGAGGTTTTCATTTTTCATTTTCAATCGGATTTCTCATTCCCCTGGAATTCGAACCCAGTCCCAGATCGATTCGAACGTGCTGACTTACATGATCGGAGCGGAAACCCCAAGGTGCTTTGACAACGCTGATGAATGAAAAGTCGCCATCGTCACGTGAAGGACACAGCGATCTGAAAAATGGCTCAGATCCATCACGAGGTGTGCGCGGCGTCGGCGGAAATGTTCACACGAACATCGATACTTTATGCTTCTTTCACAACTTCAATCACGGAAGATTATTTTGGTCCAAACGACACTTTTCCTTGGAAAGGTAAACCCCCGAGACAACTTCCTTTCACTTCACTTGTTGATCCATCGTCATGCATGCGTCATCGCTGCGTCTCGTAACCAATGACAGGCGAGCGTATTGCTCCGCCCACCCTTTTCCGAGATGATGTGCTGTCATGTGGTGCGTGTGTCACGCATGGTCCTAAATGGTGACTGGTGAGGGTGAGGACAATGATGAGGGTAATGGTGAGGATGAGGGTAATGGTGAGGATGAGGGTGAGGGTGAGGATGAGGGTAATGGTGAGGATGAGGATGAGGGTAATGGTGAGGGTGAGGATGAGGTTAATGGTGAGGACAATGATGAGGGTAATAGTGAGGGTGATAGTGAGGACAATGATGAGGGTAATCGTGAGGGTGAGGATGAGGATGATAGTGAGGCCAATGATGAGGGTGAGGATGAGGATGATAGTGAGGACAATGATGAGGGTAATCGTGAAGGTGAGGATGAGGGTGATAGTGAGGACAATGATGAGGGTAATGGTGAGGATGAGGGTGAGGATAATGGTGAGGGTAATGGTGAGGGTGAGGGTAATGGTGAGGATAATGGTGAGTGTGAGTGTGAGGATGATAGTGAGGACAATGATGAGGGTGAGGATGAGGGTGATAGTGAGGCTAATGATGAGGATAATGGTGAGGGTGAGGAAGATGGTGAGGATAAGGGTGATAGTGAGGCCAATGGTGAGGGTGAGGGTAATGGTGAGGATAATGGTGAGCATGAGTGTGAGGGGAGGGTGATGGTGAGGATAATGGTGATGGTGAGGGTGAGGATAATGGTGAGCATGAGTGTGAGGGTGATGGTGAGGGTGAGGGTGATGGTGAGAGTGATGGTAATGCTGAGGCTGAGTGTGAGGATGATGGTGAGGGTGAGGATGAGGGTAACGGTGAGGATGATGTTGAGCATAATGGTGATGGTGAGGGTTAGGATGAGGGTGAGGGTAATTGTGAGGATAATGATTATGGTGATGGTGATGGTGAGAGTAATGGTTATGGTGATGGTGAGGGTGATAGTGAGGGTAATTGTGAGGGTAATGGTTATGGTGATGGTGATGGTGAGGATGAGGGTGAGGATGAGGGTGAGGATGACGGTCATAGTGAGGCTAATGGTTATGGTGATGGTGAGGATAATTGTGAGGGTAATGGTTATGGTGATGGTGAGGATGATAGTGAGGGTAATTGTGATGGTAATGGTTATGGTGATGGTGAGGGTGATAGTGAGGGTAATGGTGAGGATGAGGATGATGGTGAGGGTGATGGTTACGGTGAGAA
Organism: Myxine glutinosa; assembly: GCF_964187855.1. NCBI lineage: Eukaryota > Metazoa > Chordata > Myxini > Myxiniformes > Myxinidae > Myxine > Myxine glutinosa. Next base: position 124,764,961 of record NC_136265.1, on the reverse strand, counting down.
TGAGGGTGGTGGTGATGGTGGTGAGGATGAGGAGGGTGAGGGTGATGGTGAAGGTGAAGGTTTCAAAATGAATGTTAAGCCGGCTATCTGGTTCAATGGCATTTGCTCGTTGGCGTTAAAGATCCGATAGCTCGGAGACTTCTCGAAAAGAGCAGGCCATTGTGTTCCGCCACTGAATTGTCCAGCACCATGAGGTTTTATCAGCACGAGTACTATTTGTGCGAGTCGTACAAGTCTTTATCGGTATAAAACGACGTATAGGGCCTGTCACCTGTCCTGGTACACCTTTTGTTAAACGACTTGTGAAGGATGATTGGCGTAAATTCTCATTTACATCCTTCGTCTTCTTATCGTGATTACTCGTACACTAAATATTGTCCCAATAATCTGTCATTGCGAGAGCCTCGTCTGTGGCTCATTAGCTCGGTATAATGTACTGCATAGTACTCCTAGCTGGGCACACACCTCCACAACCACACAACCACACAAAACTACACAACTACACAACCACACAACAACACATCCACACAACTACACAAAACTACACACCTACACAACCACACAACCACACAAAACTACACACCTACACAACCACACAACAACACAAAACTACACAACCACACAACCACACAACAACACATCCACACAACTACACAACCACACAGCCACACACCTACACAACCACACAACCACACAAAACTACACAACTACATAACCACACAACCACGCATCCACACAACCACACAACCACAAAACTACACACCTACACAACCACACAAAACTACACAACCACACAACCACACAACCACACAAAACTACACAACCACACAACAACACATCCACACAAAACTACACAACCACACAACCACACAAAACTACACAACCACACAACGACGCATCCACACAACCACACAAAACTACACAACTACACAACCACACAACAACACAACCACACAAAACTACACAACCACACAACAACACAGCCACACAACCACACAACCACACAACAACACAGCCACACAACCACAAAACTACACAACCACACAGCCACACACCTACACAACCACACAAAACTACACAACAACACAACCACACAGCCACACAACCACACAGCCACACAAAACTACACAACTACACAACCACACAACTACACAGCCACACAGCCACACAGCCACACAACCACACAAAACTACACAACCACACAACAACACAACAACAAAACCACACAACAACACAACCACACAGCCACACAACCACACAACTACACAGCCACAAAACTACACAAAACTACACAACTACACAACAACACAACAACAAAACCACACAACCACACAAAACTACACAACTACACAACCACACAACAACACATCCACACAACAACACAACTACACAGCCACACAGCCACACAGCCACACAACCATACAAAACTACACAGCCACACAGCCACACAACACATCCACACAACAACACAACTACACAGCCACACAGCCACACAGCCACACAGCCACACAACAACACAACAACAAAACTACACAACCACACAGCCACACAACCACACAACCACACAACTACACAACCACACATCCACACAACCACACAACTACACAACCACACACCCACACAACCACACAACTACACAACTACACAACCACACAAAACTACACAACTACACAGCCACACAGCCACACAGCCACACAACCACACAAAACTACACAACCACACAACAACAAAACCACACAACAACACAACCACACAGCCACACAACCACAAAACGACACAACCACACAACAACACAACAACAAAACCACACAACTACACAGCCACACAGCCACACAGCCACATAACCACACAAAACTACACAACCACACAACAACACAACAAAACCACACAACAACACAACCACACAGCCACACAACCACACAACCACACAACTACACAGCCACAAAACTACACAACTACACAACAACACAACAACAAAACCACACAACCACACAAAACTACACAACTACACAACCACACAACAACACATCCACACAACAACACAACTACACAGCCACACAGCCACACAGCCACACAACCACACAAAACTACACAGCCACACAGCCACACAACAACACATCCACACAACAACACAACTACACAGCCACACAGCCACACAGCCACACAGCCACACAACCACACAAAACTACACAACAACACAACAACAAAACCACACAACAACACAACCACACAACTACACAGCCACACAACCACACAACCACACAACCACACAAAACTACACAACTACACAACTACACAACGACACATCCACACAACTACACAACTACACAACAACACAAAACTACACAACTACACAACAACACAACAACAAAACCACACAACCACACAAAACTACACAACTACACAACCACACAACAACACATCCACACAACCACACAACTACACAGCCACACAGCCACACAGCCACACAAAACTATACAACCACACAAAACTACACAACTACACAACCACACAAAACTACACAACAACACATCCACACAACCACACAACCACACATCCACACAACCACACAACTACACAGCCACACAGCCACACAGCCACACAACCACACAAAACTACACAACCACACAACAACACAACAACAAAACCACACAACAACACAACCACACAACTACACAGCCACACAACCACACAACTACACAGCCACAAAACTACACAAAACTACACAACTACACAACAACAAAACCACACAACAACACAACCACGCAGCCACACAACCACACAACTACACAACCACACAGCCACACAACTACACAGCCAGGCAGCCACACAACCACACAACTACACAGCCACACAACTACACATCCACACAACCACACAAAACTACACAACTACACAACCACACAACCACACAACAACACATCCACACAACCACACAACTACACAACCACACAGCCACACACCTACACAACTACACAACCACACAGCCACACACCTACACAACCACACAACCACACAAAACTACACAACTACACAACCACACAACAACACATCCACACAACCACACAGCCACACAACCACACAGCCACACAGCCACACAACCACACAGC
>NC_136265.1:124574351-124756851 GCF_964187855.1 Myxine glutinosa | reverse complement strand
CCAAATAATTAAATATCCTACAGCGTGGCATTGCCGGGGCGCCTCCGGCACCCGGCAATACCGCAGTGCAGCTCATTGAGGCTGCATTGGGAGGGAGAGGTGTATGCTAATTGATTGATTAATTGTATAATTTAAATAAATAAAAGTTTATCACAAAATATTTTCTTAATCAATTGGCTAATAGTATAACTAAACCACTAGTGCTTCATCCGAAGATGTATCTTTTAGAAATGTAATTAAATAAGTGATTAATAAAAAATTAAATAATTAATTGATTAATCAATAATTAATCAATTAATCAATAAATAATTAATCGATTAAATGATTAATCAATAAATCAAAAAATATCCTTGATAGCCACATCACTTGGTCACTGTCATGTCCAAATATTAGCTTCCCAGCTCAAAAGGTGCCTGAGATATTGGCCAAATGAGAAAGAAAATAAATAAATGATTAATAATGAAAATAAATAAATAATAATCATAAAAGTTTTTAATTATTAATCAATTTGGTCATAGAACACATAAACCACCACCATTGCATCCGAATCTGTAACTAAAAAAAAAAAAAAAGAAGTCATTAATCGAATAATTAAATAATTAATCGATTAATTGATTAATTAATAAATCAAAAATAGCCTTTGCAGCCAAATCCCCCTTTCATTGGCATGTCCAAATATCAGCTTCCTCACTCAAAAGGTGCCTGAGTTAATGGTCAGAAGAGAAAGGAAATTTAATTAATTAAATAAGTACTTAATTAATCACTAATAATTAAATAACTCCTCTATTGATTAATCAAAAAAAAAAATACCGTTTTTGACAAAGGACTTGCTCACTATTGTGCCGAAATTTCAGCTTCCTAGCTCAAAGGATGGCTGAGATATCGCCCGGACAACCAAGAAAACAAACAACGAGAGTGAAAACTGAGTACTCTCTTTCAGCATGCGTCACTGCCGAGCCCCCTTCGGTGCCCAGCAATGACGATTTGCAATGCCTGGAGATGGCATAGGAAAGGTGCGGTGTACAACAACGAGAGTGAAAACTGAGTACTCTCTTTCAGCGTGCGTCACTGCCGAGCCCCCTTCGGTGCCCAGCAATGACGATTTGCAATGCCTGGAGATGGCATAGGAAAGGTGCGGTGTACAACAAACAAACAACCGGAGTAAAAACTGAGTACTCCCTTTCAGCGTGCGTCATTTCCGAGCCCTCTTCGGTGCCCGGCAATGACGTCATGCAGCGCCTGGAGATGGCATAGCAAAGGTGCGGTGTACAAAAAAAAGACACACAAGAAAGAGAAGAAAAATGCCAACAAAGATGAATTGACATATTTTACAATCGCTGCATTTGATTAGCATATTGAGTAATAGATGAACCACTGGAGAGGGATGAATTGGGACGTGGGTATGGATGGAGGATGCCAGGAAAGAGGAATACCAATTTAAGTAGAGACCCTGGACCACCACCACCTTGAAATAACAGAAACACAGACGACCTTTTTTTGCGGGCTCGAAATGAAGAGAATCTCCACTCATTACGTCAAGTCCTGGTTCCGTGGGTGATCCTGATGCCTGGGGGTCACAAATTCAGCTTGCACAGTTCCCATTAATTGGATTTCATCTCAGGCATCTTTGTCCAGCTTTGAGCTCGTCTCCCGTGCTCAGAATACATGGGGAAGAAACCGGGTCTCGGCGCCACGGATGCAACATTGTTCGGGGTCACATATTGACTCGACTTGCTCTGACATAGCCAACCGCACTCTCGATTATCTCGAATACATTCGTTATTGATAGGTTAATAAACTCTGCAGCGAACTGGCATTGGCGAACGAGCATGACCACGTGACGCCTGATCCCAGCAGTCCGATAAAGCCGCCGGAGCAGCACAATTGCATACAGCACAGTTTTCCCAAAATGGGGGAAGTAGAAGCATGTAAAGGCATTGATGAAATAAAAAAAGTAAACAAATAAACAAAAAAGCTTCACCTTTAATATATAGACATCATGCAGGTGACACCATCATATTGTTGTGGAAGTGATTTCTAAGGGTTAAATATGCTTAATATAACAGTTATTTACTTAAAGTGACTGTTTAGTATAAGCATGAAGTAATTACATGCACCACATTTTATGCACCACATTTTAATTTATAGATATGCACCCCATTTATGTATAGTTAGACAACATCCATCCATTTTGATTCCTTAATATCTCTTCCTGGGTTACTCCCTCCTCCGGTATGATAGACCTGAGCCTGGTCCTGGTGGTGGGGTTGCTATCTTTATCAAAAACTCTCTTTCTCACTCTGCCTGCACTGCCCTCTCTCCACCCCACCCCCCAGGAGTACCTCTGGCTACGGCTTCCTCTCCGCTCTCACCTTTTGTTCATATGTGTGTTGTACCGTCCTCCAAACAGTGATGACTCCATTTACATCTCCCTGTCTGACAACATGGACCAACTATCCAAGCTCTCTCTTCCTCATATGTGGCGACTTCAACTGTCATCATGCCAGCTAGCTGGGTGTGGGAACCTCTCACACCAGCCATGGCACCTCAGCAAAGGACTTCTGCGACTCACTGGGATTGACACAATCTGTCAATTTCCCGACACGAATCTCAGTCAATGGACTTCTCTTCTAGACATCAACTTCTCTTCTGGACTTGGTTATGACTAACTTCCCTGCAAATGTCTGCTGCTCTTCTTCTGCTTCAATCGGTTCTTCTGATCATGTGCTTGTTAAAGTGGACACCTCTCTCTGGCCATTCTCAGAGAGCCTCCTCGGTCGACGAGTCTGGCATTTCACTCAGGCCGACTGGCACGGGCTGCAAGCAGCCATCAATCATCTGGACTGGTCTCCCATCTCTACTGCCTCTGACATCAATTCTTCCTGGGAATTCTTCCAAAGCAAACTGCTCTCTCTCATGCACAGATATATCCCATCTCGTCTTCAGTTGTCATACCCTTCCTCCCATCCATGGTACACTGAAGCTTGTGGTGAGGCAGCTGCCATGAAGCAACTTGCCTTCACCTAATGGAAGGCTAATCCAACTGAAGGTAATATCAGTTCCTTTCACAAATCTCGGAACAAGTGCGTATCTACCCTCAGGAGAGCCAGGAAACAATATCTCTCCACTCTCAAGACTGAACTCTCAAACCTGTCTCCCTCCTCCAAATCCTGGTGGCATCTGGTCAAATCTGTTTCTGGTGTTTGTTCCCCCTCCATCCCCTCCCTTACCTCAAATGGCCACACAGTTGACACCGCATGTGAAAAAGCCGAATGCCTCAACTCTGTGTTTGCCTCAAAATCTTGTATCCCTAACCCATCTCTCTCTGTACCCACCTTTCCCAGTTGAACTCAGCTGCTCCTGGACTCTGTGTCCTCTCCTGATAAGGTGGAGAAGTTTTTGTCAAACCTCGACTCTGATTCTGCAACTGGAGCAGACGGCATCAGCCCACGGGTCCTAAAATCCTGCTCTGCCGCTCTGTCTCACCCTCTCTCTGTTCTTTTCACCCTCTCTTTTGCTCAAGGCCATCTGCCATCGGCTTGGAAATCAGCCAACATTACTGCTGTACACAAAAAGGTGCAAAAACAGATCCTTGAAACTACAGACCAATCAGCCTACTCCCAATAATCAGAAAGGTCATGGAATCAATCGTCGCTTCTGACATCAAATCCTTCCTCTTCTCCAATGGCTTGATCTCGGATCATCAATTTGGATTCTGTCCAGGTCATTCTACTCTGGACATGCTGCTTCTGCTGTCTCAACAATGGATGGAGGTCCTTAATGCAAAACAGGAAATCAGAGCATTCTCCCTTGACATATCTGGTCGTAGTCAACCTGTGGCCATGAATGGTTTTCTCTCATCTCCCCTTCCTGTTCAGGCTGGAATTCCCCAAGGTAGTGTTCTAAGCCCTGTGCATATTTCTGGTCTTCATCAATAATCTCTCCGACTTTCTGGAAAATCCGCTCTGTGTCTTTGCTGATGACTCCACTCTCTGCCGCTCCATACCTCATCCCTCAGGTCGGCGGTCTGCAGCCTCCTCACTCTCTGCAGACCTGGACAAAATCACAGACTGGTCAAACAAGTGGAACATGTCTTTCAATCCTGACAAATCTCACACTCTTACTATGTCTATCCGAAAAGACCCTCTGGACAACCCTCCCATCTCCTTTCTCAACAATCGTCTCCAAGAAGTTCTATCATTCACACTCTTGGGTCTCACAATCTGCTATGATCTTTCCTGGGAAAACCACATTTCCAAGCTGGCCTCTAAAGCCAGTCGCGTACTGGGCATCCTCCATCGTGCGAAGTCCTTCCTTGGCACACCTGAGCTCCTCACCACATACATGGCTTTCATCCGCAGCTCAATGGAATACTGCTCTCCCCTCTGGGCTGGTGCTCCTGCCTCACACCTAGCTCGGCTTCATGTAGTTGAAACCAAAGCTTTCAGAATCGTTGGAATCTCCCGCGATGAAGCTAACGCCGAGGGCCATTCACTAACTCATCACAGGCAGGTTGGTGGTCTTTCTGTCTTCTACCGTCTCCTCACCGGTCTTGCTCCCACAGCTCTGTCTGTGCTCTGTCCCCCAAATATTCCTACAGGTCACACAAGATCTGCCTGTAACCCTCTTATGGTTAAACTGCCAAAATCAAGACTCTCTGCTCACCTTCACTCTTTCATTCCTCTTTTCTCCCGCTTCTGGAACAAACTCCCTCACTCTATTCAATCCCACTCCTCCTTCCAGGTCTTTAAAAGAGCTGTTCACCACCATCTCTTATCTTTCCCCATCCAAAGCCTTAATCTTTTCTACCCCCGTAAATTCACCCCAGATTCCCTTTTTCGAAATACCAACTTCTTTCCTGGAAGTCTTTGTAGTGTCCATGTGTTTTTTTTTTTTTTTACCTCTCCCACCCACAGATCTCCCGATGTCCCTGCTCTCAAATGTTGTATTTGTGTACTTCCCTCTCTCTCCCCATCTTGTCTCCCGCTCCCTTTATCATATGTTTTATGTTTCAGTTTGTCTTTTTGTGATCAATGTTCGCTTTTACACGAGCCTCGATCTTGTAAAACAAACAAACAAAAAAAAAATCCTTTTCATGTTTTTCAAAAATTATCATCCCTTTTGACCTTTGATTTGATATTTCCCCCTTTGTAATCTGTCAATCCAGCACTCGTAAGACCGTGAGCGCAAGTTTCGGCAGCAATACCATCCACGTCGTCACTTTTCGGCCAGGATGCCTTGGAAGATCGGGTGAAATGTTTGAAAGTGTTCGTCCAACCCACCGGCTGAGGTGCCGGCCAATTGTGAGTCAGAGAGGTCAGCTGTGCAACACCCTGCCTGTGAAACACCAATCCGCCAGTATATTGTCTGGTCGGGCATCGGACCCAGGTAATTCTGATATACCTCTACACAATCCTGCTGACGGACTATTTGAGGGGGTCTCTCTAGATTCACCACATCTTAGTAATAACATAGTATCTATTACATCTCACTGTGTAGAAAGCGCGTATGTGAGATTTGTACGTACGGCATTTAATTGCAATCCGCACGAAGTTTCGCACCGAATTTCCCAGAGGCACTCCAGCTGTGCTGCTTACAATATTGTGATACGTTTTGGTAATTCGTGCATTTATAGTAATCACACTACCCTCCGCGATTTCAACATCTCCGTTTCTCAGAATGCAGGCTCACGAGGATGTCGTCAAATGCTTCCAGACTTCATGTATTATATATACAGTATATATACAGTATATATATATATATACAGTATATATATATATATATATATATATATATATATATATATATATATATATATATATATATATATATATATATATATATATATATATGTGTGTGTAAAGCGCGGCGTTACGCGCGCTGCTTGTGAGCAAGGAGGAAGCGGACAAGCGGTAACATATAAACGTCTTTATTGTAAGACTACACTGTAACACTGAACTCCTCCGGACTGGTCGCCCGGTGTATATCATGAGGCCACGCCTACCCCTCGGGCGTGGCCACCGCCCACTTGGTGCGTGGAATGATGTCACCACGCCAGTGGGCTTTTGTGTCCGCCACACGCGCCCCCCCAGAATTCCCGCGCACCTGGAGGGCCAGTTTGCGGGGCAGACGAATGACCCGGCCGAAGCGCCCCCTGGCGATCGGCGGCGTCCGGGGTGCAGGGATACCAGGTGGGATGCCCCTGGCTGCCCCTGGGATGGGTGCAGGACCGGGGGGCGCCGTGGCGGCGGGGCTGGGCGGTGCCGGGGGTCCGCCCGCAGGAGGGCGGCCCCGACGTGGGGGTCGGGCCACTGGCGGTGGATGGTCCACATCGAGGTGGGCCGGCTTGAAGCGGTCTACCGAAACGCGGTCAGGAGTACCGCCGATGTCCAGGGTGAAGTGCTTCGCCCCGGTCTCCAGCACGCGGAAAGGCCCGTCGTACGGGGGCCGCAGTGGTGTCCGATGGGCATCGTGGCGGACGAAGACGTACTCCGCCATGCGAAGCTCCGGGGCGACGTGCGTCGGTGGGTGCCCGTGGCATGCCGTTGGCACCGGGGCGAACCTCTGGGCGGTCTCTTGCAGAGCGGAGCGCTGCTGTGCCGCGGACCATGGTGCCGTGGAGTCGGGGAGGAACTCGCCCGGCACCCGCAGCGGTTGCCCGAAGACCAACTCCGCCGCGGATGCGCGCAGGTCCTCCTTGGGCGCCGTCCGGAGGCCCAGCAGGACCCAGGGGAGCCTGTCGACCCAGCCGCCGTCGCGGAGGGTGGCCCGGAGCGCGGCCTTCAATGAGCGGTGAAATCGCTCACACAGGCCGTTAGCCTGGGGGTGGTAGGCCGTGGTTCGGTGCAGCCGGACCCCGAGCCCCTGCGCAACCGCCCCCCAGAGCTCCGAGGTGAACTGGGGGCCGCGGTCGGATGAGATGTCTGAGGGGGCGCCGAACCGGGCGACCCAGGTGGCGATGAAAGCCTGCGCGACATCGGCCGCCGTTGTCGACGCCAAGGGCACGGCCTCCGGCCACCGGGTGGTGCGGTCCACCATGGTGAGGACGTAGGTGAAACCCCGCGAGGGGGGCAGAGGTCCCACCAGGTCCACGTGGACGTGGTCAAACCGGCGTTCCGGCACCGTGAACGGGGCCAACGGGGCCTGGGTGTGCCGGTGCACCTTGGCGCGCTGGCACGCGAGGCACGTCCTGGCCCAGCCGCGGACGGCCTTCCGGAGGCCATGCCAGACGAACTTGTCGGCGATCAGCCTTTGGGAGGCCCTCGCGCCCGGGTGGGACAGGCCGTGGATGGCGTCAAACACCTGGCGCTGCCAGCCCGCGGGCACAATGGGGCGAGGACGCCCGAGGGAGACGTCGCACAAGAGGGCCGCGCCCGCGCCGTCGAACGGCACCTCGGTGACGCGGAGGCCCGTGACGGCGGTCCGCAAGGCCTGGACGTCGGGGTCAGCGGCCTGGTCCGCTGCCATCCGGGCATAGTCGATGCCGAGGTGGACTGCGTGGGCGACGGCCCGGGAAAGGCAATCCGCCACCGGGTTGTCCTTCCCCGCGACGTGCTGGATGCCCGTCGTGTACTCGGACACGGCCGAGAGGTGACGCTGCTGCCGGGCCGACCACGGCTCGGTGACCTTGCCCATCGCGAAGATCAGCGGCTTGTGGTCGACGAAGGCAGTGAACGCCCGGCCCTCGAGCAGATGGCGGAAGTGCCTGACCGCCAAGTGAAGTCCGAGCAACTCGCGGTCGAAGGTACTGTAACGGCGTTCGGGCGGGCGAAGCTGCCGGCTAAAGAACGCCAGCGGTTGCCAAGCTCCACGCACCCATTGCTCGTGCACCGCGCCCACCGCGTAGTCCGAGGCATCGGTGGTGAGGGCGATCGGTGCATCGGGCGCCGGGTGCGCGAGCATGGTGGCGTTAGCCAAGGCGAGCTTCGCGCCCGTGAACGCCGTGTCCATCTGCTCGGTCCAGGTAACGTCGCCTTTGCCCGGCTTACCTCGGAGAGCTTCGTGCAGGGGGCGCAGGAGCTGGGCGATACGGGGCAGGAACCGATGGTAAAAGTTCACCATGCCCAGGAACTCCTGCAGCCCTCTGATCGTGCGGGGGCGCGGAAACCCCTTCACCGCCTCCACCTTGGCCGGCAGGGGGACGGCGCCGTGCCTGGTGACACGGTGCCCCAGAAAATCGATTGTGGCGGCGCCGAACCGGCACTTTGCGGCGTTCACAATCAGGCCATGCTGGCCCAGGCGTTCGAAGAGCGTGCGGAGGTGGCGTAGGTGCTCTTCGCGGGACGCGCTGGCGACGAGGATATCGTCCAGGTAGACGTAGACAAAATCCAAGTCGCGCAGGACGCTGTCCATCAGTCGCTGGAACGCCTGAGCCGCATTCTTCAGACCGAAGGGCATGCGCAGGAACTCGAAGAGTCCGAATGGCGTGATGACCGCCGTCTTCGGGACGTCCTCCGGCCTGACGGGGACCTGATGGTAGCCGCGTATGAGGTCCACCTTCGAGAAGAAGGACCTGCCCACCAAACGGGCGGAAAAGTCCTGAATGTGGGGGACGGGGTAGCGGTCGGGAGTCGTGGCGTCATTGAGACGGCGATAGTCCCCGCACGGTCGCCATCCCCCGCCGGGCTTCGGCACGATGTGCAGCGGCGACGCCCAAGCGCTCTCTGAGCGCCGAACGATGCCGAGTCGCTCCAGGGTAGCGAACTCCGCTTTTGCCACCGCCAGCTTCGTCGGCTCGAGGTGGCGTGCCCGGGCGTAGACCGGTGGCCCGACGGTGGGCATGTGATGGGCCACCCCATGCTTGACGGCCCCCGCCGAGAAGGTGGGCCGCGTGAGGGCCGGGAAGCCGGCGAGGAGGCGGGTGAATGCGTCCGCTGCCGGAAGCGTACAGACCAACGTGGCCGGAACCGAATCGTTCGGCAAGCCGCTTGGCAAGCCGCTCGTTGAGCTGGGCAACGCACACGCGAGCGAGCTGAACATCTCGGCCTGGACAAGCCGTCTGCGCTTGACGTCGACCAGGAGCCCATTAGCGCACAGGAAGTCCGCGACAAGCAGTGCCATGGGCACGTCGGCGGTGACGAACGTCCATCGGAAAACCTGCCCTCCAAACCGCAGAGAGAGGCAGCGTTTTCCGTACGTACGGATGGGCGTCCCGTTCGCGGCAAGCAGCGCGGGGCCCCCACCCGCGGCGTGCTTGTCTGACGTGCCGGCGGGAATGACACTCACCTGCGCTCCCGTGTCGCACAGGTAACGGCGCCCGGAGAAGGTGTCCGTTATGAACAGCAGGCTGCTCGAACGGCCGGCGCTCATCGCCATAATTGAGCGCCGGCCCGGGCATTTCCCGACCCGTTGAAGGAGCACGGCGGATGACACCGCCGAGCTTCGTGGCCGAACTTGGCGTGGAACCAGCACCAGGTGGTGGAGCTGGAGGAGCGCGGCTGGCTCCGCCAGGCCGGTGGAGTCGACGGGTTTCCCCGCGGTGGCGGTTTTCGCCGCGGCGGTGGGCGGGGCGTGGCGGCGTTCACGAGGTGCGTATCAGCATGCTGCTGAACTTCAGCGTGCTGTAGAAGATGATGCTGTGGAACATCAGCGTCGTAGGCCGTGACGGCCACGCCAACGCTCGCCCGCGTGTCCGAAGCGGCGAAGTACTTGTCCGCCTCGGCCGCCAATGCTCGGGGTTCCGTTAGCCCGGTCCCGGCCAACGCGAGGCGAACCTGCGCTGGAAGTTGGCGACGGAAAAGCGCCCGGAATAGCGAACCGGGGGCTTCGTCGCCCAACAGTGACAGCATATGGTCCATTCGGACCGACGGGCGCGTCTCACCGAGCTCGGGGAGATCCAGGAGGCGGTCGGCCCGTGCGTCGTCCGTGAGGCTGAACGTGGCTAGGAGTAGCCGCTTGAGTGCCTCGTACTTGTGGCCGTCCGGTGGGTGGCGAAGGACGGACACAACTCGAGCGGCCGTGCCGGGCCCGAGGGAGGCGACGACGTGGCAGTAGCGCGTGTCATCGCCGGTGAGGTGCCGAAGCTGAAATTGGGCTTCGGCCTGGACGAACCAGACTTCGGCCTGAGCCTCCCAAAATTCCGGAAGTTTGACGAAGGCGGCCATGGCGATGGCGTCGCGTGTGGAAGGATCACTCCGGCAGATCCAACGTCGAGGGTCACCAGTAAAGCGCGGCGTTACGCGCGCTGCTTGTGAGCAAGGAGGAAGCCGACAAGCGGTAACATATAAACGTCTTTATTGTAAGACTACACTGTAACACTGAACTCCTCCGGGCTGGTCGCCCGGTGTATATCATGAGGCCACGCCTACCCCTCGGGCGTGGCCACCGCCCACTTGGTGCGTGGAATGATGTCACCACGCCAGTGGGCTTTTGTGTCCGCCACATGTGTATATATATATATATATATATATATATATATATATATATATATATATATATATATATATATATATATATATATATATATATATTGCCACGGTTTTGAGATTGGCACATAGGCCCATTTGTAGTATAGTTATGTCTTAGTATGTGTAAGAATAGGCCATTTCCCCTCTTAGTGCCTGCGTTGTGTAAGGACAGAAAATAGGCTTTACTTGCCACCGATTTCCCAGCCACCCTAGCCTCGATCCAGTTTGTTAAGCATTGGCTGCCCGCTCAGTTTGTTAAGCATTGGCTGTCCACTAGTCGAGTAACACGAGGTAGGCCTAAAAAGGGTGGGGCCGGCGTTGAGGTCGGGGCGGAGTCGAGGCAGAGCGTCAGAGGCGATGACGGTAAGAGCCACCAGCCAATCAGGGCTCTAGCGGCATGGCGTGAGAGGGCGTGGTGAGGCGCGTCTGGTAAGTTCGGGAAGGTTCGCGGGGCGTGCCTATATAAGTCGGTGCGCAAAGCCCTCAAGAGGACTTTTGAGGGAGAAGGCCTTGGGAGGTCTTCGTTGTATAAGCAGGACTTTGAAGGATTTGAGGACTCGCTCGCTTTGAGGCTTTGAACTGTAACTCGCCATATTACATACGCGCCAGAGGGGAAGAAGGAGAGGCGTTGGCGATACGAGTACACGGCTGCAGCCAGACGCGCCGGTGGCGAATAGCGCCTACTTCAGCCACGCGAGTAGACGCGGATAAACCTGCGAGTGATTAACCGCCAGCCGCACCAGAGCCGGCCCCCCTACCGTTCGCTCCGTGATAACTCGCTCCGTACAAGACGACATGCGGAGAGCTCCTGCCTTCTCCTCCTTCCATCTACACGGAACGTGCCGGGGACCGGAGAGAGCTGCACGGAAGCCATCCCTGGACGCGGTGAGCATCAACCTGCTCATCAGCAAGCCCCGTGTGAGTGTGTGTGTGTGAGACGGGCCCATTTGTCCTGGGTATTAAGTAAGACTGTATAAGGCTGATCTGTGTCCCCTTTTTCTTGAATCATTGTGTATAGTGTAAATAAATCTGTTCTTCCTTTCTTCCCAATTCGATCACCTTTGTGATTTCGCCATTGACTAAGCGTGGTACGAATGAAAATCGCTTGAATCGGGTTCCACCATCATAATAGCGCGAATCACGTGTACGCAACCGCTCAGCGTTTCACCAACACACGTGGTTCGTGCAGGGCTTATTTCCTCGCTTCCAGGGCAGCGCGAGTATTTAGGTAATAACGAATTTGGTCCTAATACCCTATTTCGCGCTGTCCGGAAGGGACGTCATAGGTCCCGGGTCCCACCAGGCCAGTCAAAGACAAGGGGACTAATCCCCCTTTGGTAAGGGGAGAAGGCCGGCGGCGGATCCGCAACAATATATATATATATATATATATATATATAGTGTATATATATATGTATATATATATATATATATATATATATATATATATATATATATATATGTATTTATATGTACTAGGGCATGCCCGTACTATATATATATCTAAAATTATATCCCCCCCCTCTATTTACATGAAATGGTTTGGTCCATTCGCAAAGCCAAAGCGAACAGCTTGCGAGTACGGTGACAATCCCCCCCCCTCTATTTACATGAAATGGTTTGGTCCATTCGCAAAGCCAAAGCGAACGGCTTGCGAGTACGGTGACAATCCCCCCCCTCTATTTACATGAAATGGTTTGGTCCAAAGCGAACGGCTTGCGGAGTTTGGTAAAGAAATCGCCATAGCTCGGTAACTACTTCTCCGATTAATATGAAACCTTGAAAAGGCACATCCTCGGGTCCCCAGCAATATACCTGGCAAGTTTCAAGTATATCGGACCCGTGGTTGTCGAGAAACAGCGGTCACAGACAAACACACAGACACACACACATACACACACACATACACACACACATACACACACACATACACACACACACACACAGAGATTACTGGAATTATAGATAGATATATACAGACTTGGCATTTAATATGGAATTTTTTTTTTTCTTGACTTGTGCTTACTTTCTTAACTCAGTATATCAATCTGGTGAGTTTCTTTTACACTTTGGTGATTTATTTGTTAAAACAACCATGTCACTGATTGTCTGTCGCAGCAAGAAGTCAACAACAGGATTATATCACAGGTGGCGTGGCAAAATGTACGGACAGGTGCATTTGATGATTGGCTTCACAGTCGGGTATACAAGGGCTGTTGCGTTCTGTATTAGTGGAAAACAACGGCTGCACGTCTCCAAAAGTTATTGCCGCTTCCTCTGGAGATGGTCCGTCAACTCGACAATGCTGTTTGTCATGGAGTGGTGGCTTTACGAAATTACGGCATGAAACAGCATGCTATTGCTCGGCAGTATGGCATCACTCAAGGTCAGGTGTCAAAGATCCTGAAACGAAATGCTCAGAGGGGTGTCCCTACTCCAATACTGAGGCCAGGACGTCCCCGCAGAACCACAAGGAGGGATGATCGCCAGCTGCACCGGTTAGTCCGTAATGGCCATACCAAGTCAGCAAATCGGCTTAGGGCTGAGTGGCAGCAACTGACAAATGTGCCTGTATCCAGAAGGCTAGTCAACCAACGACTGGTTCAAGCAGGCTATCGTGCCAAGCGTCCCCTGAGAAAGCCACGCCTGACCAGACAACACCACCAGCGCCGAGTGCAGTGGGCCAGAGAGCACCGTCAATGGCAGCCAGGCCACTGGAATCACGTGAGCTTCAGTGACTAGTCTAGATTTCTGGTCTGTCGTCAAGATGGCCATGTCCGAGTGCGCAGACAAGTGCATGAAGCCTACAACAAAGATTGTATAGTGCCAAGAGTCCAAGCTGGAGGTGGTGGGGTGACCGTTTGGGCTGCTTTTCATGCAGGGGGCAAAACTGAGCTGGTTGTTCTGAATGGAAACCTGAACCAGTTCAAGTACAGCGCCATTCTGGAAGAAACATTGCTTCCATTTGCTCGTGCAGCCTTTCGAGGAAGCTTTGTCTTCCAAGGTGACAATGCACGGCCTCAACGTGCTCGCATGATCCAACACTTTCTTGCTGACCGTGGTGTAGAGCATATGGAGTGGTCTGCCATGTCCCTGGATATGAATCCGATAGAGAACTCGTGGGCAGAATGAACGCGTCAAATCGACCACTTGGACCAGCAGCCGACCTCTGTGCGTGAATTGCACTAGGCTATTGTCACTGCATGGCAAGCGATTCCTGTCCAAACCTTGGCAAATCTCGTGAACAGCATGCCTCAACGTGTACGTGCTCTCATGAATGCTCGCGTGGGTTACACGAAGTACTGAACTCTAATTTTACTGTCCGTAATCCCAGTCGTAATTTAACTTTTGTTTTTGTTAAAAAAATTTTTGGCTAATGTGCAAAATAAAGACATACTTCTGGAAAACGTACAGAAGTTTAACATAGTACTGTCCATGAATTGAGTTCGATATCAGTTTACATCACTTTCAAGGATCAATTTATTTGCTTCGAAATGTCAAGTGTGGTTTTTGTTTCTTTTAAAGGTCACATTAACAAAATCTAGAATCATTTCAACATAATTCCAATGAACTTTTGGTTCTAAGACATCTTGAAAAGTAAGTTCACCCCCCCCAAAAAAAATAATTCCATATTAAATGCCAAGTCTGTATATATATATATATATATATATATATATATATATATATATATATATATATATATATATATATATATATATATATATATATATATATGTATATATTGTTGCAGACGCGGTTTTAGATGTTATTTTATCGAGCGGTTTGGTATTACCGCGTCCGAACAGTTACTCCCCGCTTAGAACCCGATTTCACCCAAACGTTGGCCGGATCGCACCGCAGCTAGTCAATAGGGAAAAGACAAAGGCGACACGGATGTGAAGAAGAAGAAGGAATAAAACGAGAAGACGTACAGACGAGTAATGGGATTTATTATTTACACAAGCAAAAAGGAGCAATCAAGGTTTATTTACAACACATAAGATGCAGGTGACACAGTGCAAATATTAACTTATACCAGCTTAATTAACCCAGGACAGAACAAACAGAACAAACTCACGTACACAAGAAGGATGGAAAGGCAGGAGGTGGATGGCTGGAGGGAGAGGGAGGTCCAAAGGGGTCCTGCAGCTCAACCGGCGCGTTTAGCAGCCGCCGTTCCTTTACGGTCCTGCTCCAAACCGCCGTCCAGGCCCCAAGTGGCTGTGGGGTGTTGTTGCTGCTGTGGCCTCCGCTGCTTTCCCAGGACTTGTCTGACGCGTCTGGTCCAAACCCTCAACTCTTTCTTGGTTCACTCACTCCTCACCACCGACTCTTCACCGCAACCAACGCAACCACTGACCGCCACCACCGACTCCTCACCGCAACCAACTGACCACCGACTCCACTGACTGACTCTTCACGACTCTCTCTCTTGGTGACCAACTCACTTGCTTCCTGCGTGCGCGCCTTTATAACGCCTCCGGCGATTAAGCCGCCGGCCTTTTGGACACGCCCATCGGGGTGCTCACCTCGGCCCTGGTTGGTCGCGTGACCCTCTGGCTCCGCCCTTGATGAGGACGGGCGGGCACGCCCCCTCTTCCCCTCTAAGACGAGGTGGAGACACGCCTTTCTTCCCCGACTCGAGCACATGGTCAATGGTGGTTTTGGAGGGGATGTAATATGGGCAATCGAGGCTCGGCAATGACGAAAGGGGATGTGAAGGAAATGGGGATTTTGGGGATGGGAATGAAAGGGGATCTATTCTCTTTCACTGGTGCAATGGAGTACTTCAATTAATGGGAGACACAGCCTTACTCTAAAACACAGAATAAGAGATAACTATCAACAGGGGTATTCTATTATTTGGCTGATGTGTATGCTTGTGGACTAATTATGGGATGCCCCTTTCACCTTTACACAGCTCCGGAGGTAGGGGGGCGCAGAATAAACAATAATAATAATAGTACAGCACACAATCAAAAAATATACAGTCCTCATCTCCGCAACACTGCACCCTCCTCCTCTTAGGCACGTCCCGGGCCTACAACTTTTATTTTTAGTGTGACACGTAGGTGTAGTTCCCTCTACTTTTAACCTGACCCTGAGTGCGACAGCTTTTTTTTAAAACATAAATAAATGTGTCCCGCTGCTCCATTGCACCCTGCCTAACAGACTTACGCCCACAGTTAACCGAATTGCGGAATGGTCTTCAAACTATACACTGACGGTGGGAAGCATTATTTACAATGACGCTATTTTTATTTACAAAACTAACCCAGGACCTGTGATTGTTCTTTCTGGGGGGGAGACAGTCTGCTCTGCATCAATGCACCATTAAAGCACCCAAAAACGCACCAATACATTCTCAAGCACCAATCAGTGCAGTCACCACTGTTCATCAATAAAATAAAACCAACAAACCCAAACCCTGCAGGTGTCTCTTGCTCTTCGGCTCCCTCTGCTGGTGATTATTATTTGTTCTTCTACATGTTGTCATTCTTTCATTTTCTTACTGGCGGCCTATTTGAACTGAAAAATGCACCCAATGTGTCCTTTTTATTTGATTTTATTTATAGCCCACAGGGCCGACTAGTGTGGTTCACCTGTGGGGCATCGGTGCCCTGTGGCCAAGGTCCGCCAGCAAGATTTCGGGCCCTCATGGCCGGTTCCAGCAGAGGGGCCATGCCCCAACCCATGGGGTCCATAAGTGGTGCTCGGCCACAGACATGTGGTCCATAATGTGGTGCATCGATACAGACAGCTGGTTCTGGGAATTTCGGGCGCACAATGGCCGACCCACGCACGCTCCCCTCGGCACCCAATGGCGCACAGGTCATGTGGGAGACAAAAGGGGAAAGACAATTGAGCGAGGGGTAAGGTCACAAGGGTACACATCAATAAGGCAATGCAAGGCGAAATGCGTACGGAGGGCGAAGTGAGAAAGCTCGTCCCTACCGTACGTCACCCCCCTGTCACCTACCCTACCCTTGCCCTTACCCCAAATGTACAAAAATCTACACATTTACAAATTCGTCACTACTGTCACGTCTTCCCCACATTTCCTCTATACCAAATTCGTCGCCACAATCCCTCTACTTCAAAATTTGCCATCACCCAATTCGTCATCAATCCTCATAAGGAGGGAGAAATGGAATTACGCACAATTTCACACCCACGTCATGATGCGTCTCACAATCCAAACATTTGCACAGTAAAAATAATTAAACATGGCATGGTGCGGAGTACCTGTCACCTCAGGTGAGTGGATGCAGATGGTGCGAGGAGACTTCATCCTAACTACTTTCTAAATGACATTAACACACTTTACACTACCCGGGGTCTTTTCCTGCCAATCCATTGGCCACTTACACTATGGGTTCTAAAAACCAATTCCCATTGACCAAACTGTGGTGCTTCTCAATTTGGGGTCTCACTCCCCCGATTCATCTCCCGGTGCCTCGCACAATTTCTGGGCTGCGACGTGTAGCTCTCCCAGCAGGTCTACCCACCTGCACACCTCCACCACTGCAGTTGCCACCCGAGCTTACCTAGCTCCTCACCCTAACCTAACTAACTGGGGAAGGCCCTCTCCTGGCTCTGTCACCCCCTGGTGCCCTCTGGCACTGGGCTACCCGGGTCCGTCCTCCGGATCCTCGGGCCCCATCCACAACTACCGGCTCCCAGAGCCCACCTGCGGCCTCACCTGGCCGACATCCTCACAGTGGTGGAGTGCCCAAACCAACTACACACACTAACAGGCTACACGCCCAGCCATTTCCACACACTAATGCACCCATCCAAAGTCCATTCTTTCACCCGCACCACAGATGCCAATATCCAACCACAATTTACCTGTACCCTCTACCTAACACTTACACTACCCGCCCCGGGTATCCGTGATGGGGGTCCACTCTTCCCCCATTCACACCTTCGCACCATCCACTCCACTCCATAGTTTCCACCATACTCACTCCACGACCATCCATCCCAATACTCCATACCATTTATTCCATACACCTGTCCTTCATTCACCTGTTGTTGCACACCTGTGCAATCACACCTGGTGCCACCTGCACCCTCCTCCTCTTCTTGGACCAGTTGGTCAACACAACACGCAATCACCACCACTCACTCATACACTGCTCCACACACCTGTTCAGTTGCACACCTGTGCAATCACACCTGTTCAATCCTCAACCACACGGCATCATCTCCGCTAACTACTCCCCTCTGAAACTTGCGCTTCCCAGTCGTCCCTTTAACTATTGCGCTCCCTCGTCATTATAATCCACACTAATCTACCTGCGTCCCCACTACAGGTATCAGTCACTAACTAACCTTAACGTTACCTAATGTCATCTCTCTAGATCCCTATCAATATAACCTAACCCACCCGAGCTAGTTTTCACTGCCATACACCCCATAAACTATAGCTCCTTTGCCCCACGTCTGTGAGGGATGGTGGATTTGCCATCCCACCACATCGGGGGTCTCTCACTATCAATTTCGCACACCTAAATCCAACCAATCAAAAATTCTGCCAATCACCGTACCAATCATCAAATTTCGCCTTTTTCTAACTTTTGGGTCCAAAACACTATCCTCATCACCCGTCTACTTATTACATCCTCTCGGTGCGCCAATTCACGTCGACAGCCCGGCTTCGTACAGCCGAGCAATGAATACGGGTTGTTTTGTGCCAGCGGCTGGATACGTCCCGCATTCGTGGCAGGGACGGGGGCTTACCCGGGCCGAGATCCCACGCACCACCTCGGCGTGGAGCCATCCAATGTCCCGATCTCGACCTGCCGGCACGTCTCAATAGAAAGTGGTCGCCATGACGACCCTTCCTATCGGGCTGCCCGCTCCGCCTAGTGGATCCCGGTTTCGGTCGTTCCACGCGAGGCCCAGCGTGGATCGCGCACGGCGGTCCTTTCGAACCCGCCGTGGCTCGGATCCCCGCTGGTTCTCGCGGCACGCGAAGCCCGGCACGCACCGAGGGCCCGATTCGGCTATAAGTCGTTCTAACCTCTAACCCGGTTACCGTCGATGCCTCACCTGGATGCTTACACGCATACGCTACCCCTTTCTTGCTCATACCTCCAGCTGTTCCCATGCTCCTCGTACCTTTCCTTGCACACCTCGGTACACTCATTCCGCTCACAGACTTGGTCACACATTCGTCGCTCGCACACCTCACCAACACACCTCTTCGCGCCCCCTCCTCGGTCACCTCCTCTGTGACAATCACAGGTGTGCTCTCACTCGCACACCCAACCACGTGCCTCACTACCAATTCCAGCGTGCATTCCCACTCACGCTCTACCATTCCAGGTGTGCATCCTTCCATTCCAGGTGTACATCCTCGCTCACCTGTCACAACCAACTCACGCTCCTTGTCACTCTCACTACTCTCACCACCACTCTTGACAACGCACTCACCCTTACTCCCGACAGCGCACTCTTTCCTCATGCACCTGTCCGTTACACACCTTTCTCGCGCATCCTCTTGCGCACACTCTTTCGTTACTTCCTCCGTAACACTTACCACACCGCGCTTCCATGTACCCCCTCGCACACGCGCTTCGACCAACTCACTCTTGACGGCACACTCACTCCTCGGCGTGCACTTTTTCCTCACACACCCCATGGTCGGACATTCTCGCACACCTCTTTTTTCGCACACCAGACCTGTCGCACACTTCACCAACGGCCTCTCACGAACACCCGGATCCAAACCAATCCCCAAGCCGACTGAAGCTTTCCTCACATCATATGCATTTCCTCGTATATCGCCACTCACCTTGGCACCTCGTCTCCGCACCTCCTTCACCACCTGCAAACTCTTTATTTGGTTAGTGAGCACAACATCACGATTTGAGCACCGACCTTGAACATATTCCATCACCTCCTCCTGTATTTCTCTCTTAGTTTCTGTCCGTCTCTTCTTAATTTCACTCACCCCCTCTTCCACCTTCTTTAACTTTTGCTTCACCTCTTTTATTTCCCGGTGCGTCTCCTCAAGTTCGTCCTCTAAGGCTACCTTGACCGTTTCTATGTGCGTCCTCACCTCTCGGTCCTTCGTCTCCATTATCTCTGTCACCGCGTCCACCCTCATTGTCAGTTCCTCACGTACCATCTGACATTGCCTCTGCGTCGCTATTAATTCGTTTTTAATTTCTTTTTGTGTCGCCTTTAACCCTCCTAGTACCGCAGTGTTCTTTTGAACCTGCTCCACTAGTTCTTTTTGTCCCTCCGTCAGCTGTTCCACCTCCTCCATCAGATCTTCTATTCCCCCTTGTAACTTTGCCGTATTATTCCTCACTTCTTTCTCCATACGCTTCTCACCTCGCTTTACCTCCTCGCGTAGCCCCGAAACCTCCTCCCTCATCTCCTCCCTTTCTTTTGTAGATGCCGCCCTCATCTGTCCCAATTCATCCCTCTGAGCATCCAGTTTGGTTTCTACCCCGATTTTTACCTCCTCTATCTGCTCTCCCATTTGTTTAATTTCTCGGGCGGATTGCTCCCCTATCTCCCGCAATTTGTCTTCCATCCTATTTTCTAGCCCCATTAACCCATTCTTTACCTCTTTTATCCCGTTGTCTAACACCTCACCGGTACCCCTCACTTCGTCCCTCATTACCCCCATTTGGCCCTCCAATCGCTCACCCAATCGCTCACCATCAGCCCTCATTACCCCCATTTGGCCCTCCAATCGCTCACCCTGAGCCTCTATACTGTTTTTCAAACCTCCAATTTGGTCTCCCATTTGTCCCATAAGGGCCCTCATTTGCAGGAAAAAAAGGTTCGAATCCACCAGCGGCGCTGCTACGGTCGCGGGCGTCGTGGCCATGTGCGAGGCGCCATTTTGCGCGCCCGTAACCTCGTGCGCGAGGGCGCCATTATGTGCGCCTGATACCCCCTCAACCGCCTCCTCATTGCTCCCCTCCATTTGATCCTGGGTTACTCCTAACCCCTCTTCTAGCTCACCCACCGGCATTCGATCGCCTTGACCAGCCATGGCGCGATTTCAAAATTCGGGTTTTATGAAACAAAACAAATTTCGGCCGCTCCAAATTTTGACCAAATTTTTTCTAGATGTTTTAAAAATTTGGTTCGGGCCCCGAATCTCACTCCCAGACACCAATTGTTGCAGACGCGGTTTTAGATGTTATTTTACCGAGCGGTTTGGTATTACCGCGTCCGAACAGTTACTCCCCGCTTAGAACCCGATTTCACCCAAACGTTGGCCGGATCGCACCGCAGCTAGTCAATAGGGAAAAGACAAAGGCGACACGGATGTGAAGAAGAAGAAGGAATAAAACGAGAAGACGTACAGACGTGTAATGGGATTTATTATTTACACAAGCAAAAAGGAGCAATCAAGGTTTATTTACAACACATAAGACGCAGGTGACACAGTGCAAATATTAACTTATACCAGCTTAATTAACCCAGGACAGAACAAACAGAACAAACTCACGTACACAAGAAGGATGGAAAGGCAGGAGGTGGATGGCTGGAGGGAGAGGGAGGTCCAAAGGGGTCCTGCAGCTCAACCGGCGCGTTTAGCAGCCGCCGTTCCTTTACGGTCCTGCTCCAAACCGCCGTCCAGGCCCCAAGTGGCTGTGGGGTGTTGTTGCTGCTGTGGCCTCCGCTGCTTTCCCAGGACTTGTCTGACGCGTCTGGTCCAAACCCTCAACTCTTTCTTGGTTCACTCACTCCTCACCACCGACTCCTCACCGCAACCAACGCAACCACTGACTGCCACCACCGACTCCTCACTGCAACCAACTGACCACCGACTCCACTGACTGACTCTTCACGACTCTCTCTCTTGGTGACCAACTCACTTGCTTCCTGCGTGCGCGCCTTTATAACGCCTCCGGCGATTAAGCCGCCGGCCTTTTGGACACGCCCATCGGGGTGCTCACCTCGGCCCTGGTTGGTCGCGCGACCCTCTGGCTCCGCCCTTGATGACGACGGGCGGGCACGCCCCTCTTCCCCTCTATGACGAGGTGGAGACACGCCTTTCTTCCCCGACTCGAGCACATGGTCAATGGTGGTTTTGGAGGGGATGTAATATGGGCAATCGAGGCTCGGCAATGACGAAAGGGGATGTGAAGGAAATGGGGATTTTGGGGATGGGAATGAAAGGGGATCTATTCTCTTTCACTGGTGCAATGGAGTACTTCAATTAATGGGAGACACAGCCTTACTCTAAAACACAGAATAAGAGATAACTATCAACAGGGGTATTCTATTATTTGGCTGATGTGTATGCTTGTGGACTAATTATGGGATGCCCCTTTCACCTTTACACAGCTCCGGAGGTAGGGGGGCGCAGAATAAACAATAATAATAATAGTACAGCACACAATCAAAAAATATACAGTCCTCATCTCCGCAACAATATATATATATATATATATATATATATATATATATATATATATATATATATATATATATATATAAAAAAATATATATATATATATATATATATATATACCAGTGGTGCATGCTTACACACTGCAAGCACCTACTTGGGTGCATCCTATGTGCAGACATATTAAATGTCAACTTTATATTCAAATAACTGACCATATGTGGCATTGGAGTATCAGGAAGAACCCAAATGGACTAAGATGGAGTCATCATGACAAAGCTGGATAGTATTCGGGTGTCGGCTCCTCGTCTATCCTCAAACCCATCCAGGCACCAGCAGGTGAACCTTACAAAAACGATATGCAAGATTCACCCCACCATAGACAAGGAAAAAGGAAAGAGAGATGGAGAAGGAAAAAACACGCACACAAACAGAAAACACAGGCACACACGGATGTGGATACGGATAATTTGAGACCTGGGAGGACTCCGTTCCACCTTCTGAAACCCGCATATGGAGATAACAACCATGAACATACCTTTCATTATCCAGAAATACCATGGTGTTTCTCTCGACTTACCACCACAGAATGTACACAGGAGTTCACCAGCACACAAACCAATTCACTGTTTGTGGTGAAGTTCGAGTTCTGCTAAACACTCATGAAGTATTTCTGGTTGATTCATTAACCAATTGATTACAGGGCCTTCAGAAAGTATTCACACCCCTTGACTTTTTCACATTTGGTTGTATCACAGCCTGAATTGTAATTATTTTATTTTAAAAATTCTAAAAAGAAATTCCACATTGAAATTATGGTTTATTATGTGCACATTAGTGACTAAAAAAATGTCTGTTTAATCCATTCTAAATATAGGCTGTAACATCAGAAAATGTGAAAAAATATGGTGGTGTGAATACTTTCTGAATTTAGGCTGGAACATAAGAACATTTGAAAAAAAATCTAGCGGGGTGAATACTTTCTGAATTTAGGCTGGAACATAAGAAAATGTAAAAAATCTAGCGGTGTGAATACTTTCTGAATTTAGGCTGAAACATAAGAAAATGTGAAAAAATCTAGCCTGTGAATACTTTCTGAATTTAGGCTGAAACATAAGAAAATGTGAAAAAATCTAGCAGGGTGAATACTTTCTGAATTTAGGCTGAAACATAACAAAATGTGAAAAAATCTAGCGGTGTGAATACTTTCTGAATTTAGGCTGGAACATAAGAAAATGTAAAAAAATCTAGGGGTGTGAATACTTTCTGAATTTAGGCTGAAACATAAGAAAATGTGATAAAATCTAGCGGTGTAAATACTTTCTGAATTTAGGCTGGAACATAAGAAAATGTGATAAAATCTAGCGGTGTTAATACTTTCTGAATTTAGGCTGGGACATAAGAAAATGTAAAAAAATCTTGTGGTGTGAATACTTTCTGAATTTAGGCTGGAACATAAGAAAATGTAAAAAAATCTAGGGGTGTGAATACTTTCTGAATTTAGGCTGGAACATAAGAAAATGTAAAAAATCTAGCGGTGTGAATACTTTCTGAATTTAGGCTGGAACATAAGAAAATGTAAAAAATCTAGCGGTGTGAATACTTTCTGAATTTAGGCTGGAACATAAGAAAATGTAAAAAATCTAGCGGGGTGAATACTTTCTGAATTTAGGCTGGAGCATAAGAAAATGTAAAAAAATCTAGGGGTGTGAATACTTTCTGAATTTAGGCTGGAACATCAGAAAATGTAAAAAATCTAGCGGTGTTAATACTTTCTGAATTTAGGCTGGAACATAAGAAAATGTAAAAAATATAGCATTGTGAATACTTTCTGAATTTAGGCTGAAACATAAGAAAATGTGATAAAATCTAGCGGTGTAAATACTTTCTGAATTTAGGCTGGAACATAAGAAAATGTGATAAAATCTAGCGGTGTTAATACTTTCTGAATTTAGGCTGGAACATAAGAAAATGTAAAAAAATCTTGTGGTGTGAATACTTTCTGAATTTAGGCTGGAAAATCAGAAAATGTAAAAAAATCTAGGGGTGTGAATACTTTCTGAATTTAGGCTGGAACATAAGAAAATGTAAAAAATCTAGCGGTGTGAATACTTTCTGAATTTAGGCTGGAACATAAGAAAATGTAAAAAATCTAGCGGTGTGAATACTTTCTGAATTTAGGCTGGAACATAAGAAAATGTGATAAAATGTAGCGGTGTTAATACTTTCTGAATTTAGGCTGGAACATAAGAAAATGTGATAAAATCTAGCGGTGTTAATACTTTCTGAATTTAGGCTGGAGCATAAGAAAATGTAAAAAATCTAGCGGGGTGAATACTTTCTGAATTTAGGCTGGAGCATAAGAAAATGTAAAAAATCTAGCGGGGTGAATACTTTCTGAATTTAGGCTGGAACATAAGAAAATGTGAAAAAATCTAGCGGTGTGAATACTTTCTGAATTTAGGCTGGAACATAAGAAAATGTAAAAAATCTAGCGGTGTGAATACTTTCTGTATTTAGGCTGGAACATAAGAAAATGTGATAAAATCTAGCGGTGTTAATACTTTCTGAATTTAGGCTGGAACATAAGAAAATGTAAAAAATCTCGCGTTGTGAATACTTTCTGAATTTAGGCTGGAACATAAGAAAATGTAAAAAAATGTAGGGGTGTGAATACTTTCTGAATTTAGGCTGGAACATAAGAAAATGTAAAAAATCTAGCGGTGTGAATACTTTCTGAATTTAGGCTGGAACATAAGAAAATGTAAAAAATCTAGCGGTGTGAATACTTTCTGAATTTAGGCTGGAACATAAGAAAATGTGATTAAATGTAGCGGTGTTAATACTTTCTGAATTTAGGCTGGAACATAAGAAAATGTGATAAAATCTAGCGGTGTTAATACTTTCTGAATTTAGGCTGGAACATAAGAAAATGTAAAAAATCTAGCGGGGTGAATACTTTCTGAATTTAGGCTGGAGCATAAGAAAATGTAAAAAATCTAGCGGGGTGAATACTTTCTGAATTTAGGCTGGAACATAAGAAAATGTGAAAAAATCTAGCGGTGTGAATACTTTCTGAATTTAGGCTAGAACATAAGAAAATGTAAAAAATCTAGCGGTGTGAATACTTTCTGAATTTAGGCTGGAACATAAGAAAATGTGATAAAATCTAGCGGTGTTAATACTTTCTGAATTTAGGCTGGAGCATAAGAAAATGTAAAAAATCTAGCGGGGTGAATACTTTCTGAATTTAGGCTGGAACATAAGAAAATGTGAAAAAATCTAGCGGCGTGAATACTTTCTGAATTTAGGCTGGAGCATAAGAAAATGTGATAAAATCTAGCGGTGCTAATACTTTCTGAATTTAGGTTGGAACATAAGAAAATGTGATAAAATCTAGCGGTGTTAATACTTTCTGAATTTAGGCTGGAGCATAAGAAAATGTAAAAAATCTAGCGGGGTGAATACTTTCTGAATTTAGGCTGGAGCATAAGAAAATGGAAAAAATCTAGCGGGGTGAATACTTTCTGAATTTAGGCTGGAGCATAAGAAAATGTAAAAAATCTAGCGGTGTGAATACTTTCTGAATTTAGGCTGGAACATAAGAAAATGTAAAAAATCTAGCGGTGTGAATACTTTCTGAATTTAGGCTGGAACATAAGAAAATGTAAAAAATCTAGCGGTGTGAATACTTTCTGAATTTAGGCTGGAGCATAAGAAAATGTAAAAAATCTAGCGGGGTGAATACTTTCTGAATTTAGGCTGGAGCATAAGAAAATGTAAAAAATCTAGCGGTGTGAATACTTTCTGAATTTAGGCTGGAACATAAGAAAATGTAAAAAATCTAGCGGTGTGAATACTTTCTGAATTTAGGCTGGAACATAAGAAAATGTGATAAAATCTAGCGGTGTAAATACTTTCTGAATTTAGGCTGGAACATAAGAAAATGTGATAAAATCTAGCGGTGTTAATACTTTCTGAATTTAGGCTGGAACATAAGAAAATGTAAAAAAATCTTGTGGTGTGAATACTTTCTGAATTTAAGCTGGAACATAAGAAAATGTAAAAAAATCTAGCGGTGTGAATACTTTCTGAATTTAGGCTGGAACATAAGAAAATGTAAAAAATCTAGCGGTGTGAATACTTTCTGAATTTAGGCTGGAACATAAGAAAATGTGATTAAATGTAGCGGTGTTAATACTTTCTGAATTTAGGCTGGAACATAAGAAAATGTGATAAAATCTAGCGGTGTTAATACTTTCTGAATTTAGGCTGGAGCATAAGAAAATGTAAAAAATCTAGCGGGGTGAATACTTTCTGAATTTAGGCTGGAGCATAAGAAAATGTAAAAAATCTAGCGGGGTGAATACTTTCTGAATTTAGGCTGGAACATAAGAAAATGTGAAAAAATCTAGCGGTGTGAATACTTTCTGAATTTAGGCTGGAACATAAGAAAATGTAAAAAATCTAGCAGTGTGAATACTTTCTGAATTTAGGCTGGAACATAAGAAAATGTGATAAAATCTAGCGGTGTTAATACTTTCTGAATTTAGGCTGGAACATAAGAAAATGTAAAAAATCTCGCGTTGTGAATACTTTCTGAATTTAGGCTGGAACATAAGAAAATGTAAAAAAATCTAGGGGTGTGAATACTTTCTGAATTTAGGCTGGAACATAAGAAAATGTAAAAAATCTAGCGGTGTGAATACTTTCTGAATTTAGGCTGGAACATAAGAAAATGTGATTAAATGTAGCGGTGTTAATACTTTCTGAATTTAGGCTGGAACATAAGAAAATGTGATAAAATCTAGCGGTGTTAATACTTTCTGAATTTAGGCTGGAACATAAGAAAATGTAAAAAATCTAGCGGGGTGAATACTTTCTGAACTTAGGCTGGAGCATAAGAAAATGTAAAAAATCTAGCGGGGTGAATACTTTCTGAATTTAGGCTGGAACATAAGAAAATGTGAAAAAATCTAGCGGTGTGAATACTTTCTGAATTTAGGCTAGAACATAAGAAAATGTAAAAAATCTAGCGGTGTGAATACTTTCTGAATTTAGGCTGGAACATAAGAAAATGTGATAAAATCTAGCGGTGTTAATACTTTCTGAATTTAGGCTGGAGCATAAGAAAATGTAAAAAATCTAGCGGGGTGAATACTTTCTGAATTTAGGCTGGAACATAAGAAAATGTGAAAAAATCTAGCGGCGTGAATACTTTCTGAATTTAGGCTGGAGCATAAGAAAATGTGATAAAATCTAGCGGTGCTAATACTTTCTGAATTTAGGCTGGAACATAAGAAAATGTGATAAAATCTAGCGGTGTTAATACTTTCTGAATTTAGGCTGGAGCATAAGAAAATGTAAAAAATCTAGCGGGGTGAATACTTTCTGAATTTAGGCTGGAGCATAAGAAAATGGAAAAAATCTAGCGGGGTGAATACTTTCTGAATTTAGGCTGGAGCATAAGAAAATGTAAAAAATCTAGCGGTGTGAATACTTTCTGAATTTAGGCTGGAACATAAGAAAATGTAAAAAATCTAGCGGTGTGAATACTTTCTGAATTTAGGCTGGAACATAAGAAAATGTAAAAAATCTAGCGGTGTGAATACTTTCTGAATTTAGGCTGGAGCATAAGAAAATGTAAAAAATCTAGCGGGGTGAATACTTTCTGAATTTAGGCTGGAGCATAAGAAAATGTAAAAAATCTAGCGGTGTGAATACTTTCTGAATTTAGGCTGGAACATAAGAAAATGTAAAAAATCTAGCGGTGTGAATACTTTCTGAATTTAGGCTGGAACATAAGAAAATGTGATAAAATCTAGCGGTGTAAATACTTTCTGAATTTAGGCTGGAACATAAGAAAATGTGATAAAATCTAGCGGTGTTAATACTTTCTGAATTTAGGCTGGAACATAAGAAAATGTAAAAAAATCTTGTGGTGTGAATACTTTCTGAATTTAAGCTGGAACATAAGAAAATGTAAAAAAATCTAGCGGTGTGAATACTTTCTGAATTTAGGCTGGAACATAAGAAAATGTAAAAAATCTAGCGGTGTGAATACTTTCTGAATTTAGGCTGGAACATAAGAAAATGTGATTAAATGTAGCGGTGTTAATACTTTCTGAATTTAGGCTGGAACATAAGAAAATGTGATAAAATCTAGCGGTGTTAATACTTTCTGAATTTAGGCTGGAGCATAAGAAAATGTAAAAAATCTAGCGGGGTGAATACTTTCTGAATTTAGGCTGGAGCATAAGAAAATGTAAAAAATCTAGCGGGGTGAATACTTTCTGAATTTAGGCTGGAACATAAGAAAATGTGAAAAAATCTAGCGGTGTGAATACTTTCTGAATTTAGGCTGGAACATAAGAAAATGTAAAAAATCTAGCAGTGTGAATACTTTCTGAATTTAGGCTGGAACATAAGAAAATGTGATAAAATCTAGCGGTGTTAATACTTTCTGAATTTAGGCTGGAACATAAGAAAATGTAAAAAATCTCGCGTTGTGAATACTTTCTGAATTTAGGCTGGAACATAAGAAAATGTAAAAAAATCTAGGGGTGTGAATACTTTCTGAATTTAGGCTGGAACATAAGAAAATGTAAAAAATCTAGCGGTGTGAATACTTTCTGAATTTAGGCTGGAACATAAGAAAATGTGATTAAATGTAGCGGTGTTAATACTTTCTGAATTTAGGCTGGAACATAAGAAAATGTGATAAAATCTAGCGGTGTTAATACTTTCTGAATTTAGGCTGGAGCATAAGAAAATGTAAAAAATCTAGCGGGGTGAATACTTTCTGAATTTAGGCTGGGGCATAAGAAAATGTAAAAAATCTAGCGGGGTGAATACTTTCTGAATTTAGGCTGGAACATAAGAAAATGTGAAAAAATCTAGCGGTGTGAATACTTTCTGAATTTAGGCTGGAACATAAGAAAATGTTAAAAATCTAGCGGTGTGAATACTTTCTGAATTTAGGCTGGAACATAAGAAAATGTGATAAAATCTAGCGGTGTTAATACTTTCTGAATTTAGGCTGGAACATAAGAAAATGTAAAAAATCTCGCGTTGTGAATACTTTCTGAATTTAGGCTGGAACATAAGAAAATGTAAAAAAATCTAGGGGTGTGAATACTTTCTGAATTTAGGCTGGAACATAAGAAAATGTAAAAAATCTAGCGGTGTGAATACTTTCTGAATTTAGGCTGGAACATAAGAAAATGTGATTAAATGTAGCGGTGTTAATACTTTCTGAATTTAGGCTGGAACATAAGAAAATGTGATAAAATCTAGCGGTGTTAATACTTTCTGAATTTAGGCTGGAGCATAAGAAAATGTAAAAAATCTAGCAGGGTGAATACTTTCTGAATTTAGGCTGGAGCATAAGAAAATGTAGAAAATCTAGCGGGGTGAATACTTTCTGAATTTAGGCTGGAACATAAGAAAATGTGAAAAAATCTAGCGGTGTGAATACTTTCTGAATTTAGGCTGGAACATAAGAAAATGTAAAAAATCTAGCGGTGTGAATACTTTCTGAATTTAGGCTGGAACATAAGAAAATGTGATAAAATCTAGCGGTGTTAATACTTTCTGAATTTAGGCTGGAGCATAAGAAAATGTAAAAAATCTAGCGGGGTGAATACTTTCTGAATTTAGGCTGGAACATAAGAAAATGTGAAAAAATCTAGCGGCGTGAATACTTTCTGAATTTAGGCTGGAGCATAAGAAAATGTGATAAAATCTAGCGGTGTTAATACTTTCTGAATTTAGGCTGGAACATAAGAAAATGTGATAAAATCTAGCGGTGTTAATACTTTCTGAATTTAGGCTGGAGCATAAGAAAATGTAAAAAATCTAGCGGGGTGAATACTTTCTGAATTTAGGCTGGAGCATAAGAAAATGTAAAAAATCTAGCGGGGTGAATACTTTCTGAATTTAGGCTGGAGCATAAGAAAATGTAAAAAATCTAGCGGTGTGAATACTTTCTGAATTTAGGCTGGAACATAAGAAAATGTAAAAAATCTAGCGGTGTGAATACTTTCTGAATTTAGGCTGGAACATAAGAAAATGTAAAAAATCTAGCGGTGTGAATACTTTCTGAATTTAGGCTGGAGCATAAGAAAATGTAAAAAATCTAGCGGGGTGAATACTTTCTGAATTTAGGCTGGAGCATAAGAAAATGTAAAAAATCTAGCGGTGTGAATACTTTCTGAATTTAGGCTGGAACATAAGAAAATGTAAAAAATCTAGCGGTGTGAATACTTTCTGAATTTAGGCTGGAACATAAGAAAATGTGATAAAATCTAGCGGTGTAAATACTTTCTGAATTTAGGCTGGAACATAAGAAAATGTGATAAAATCTAGCGGTGTTAATACTTTCTGAATTTAGGCTGGAACATAAGAAAATGTAAAAAAATCTTGTGGTGTGAATACTTTCTGAATTTAGGCTGGAACATAAGAAAATGTAAAAAAATCTAGCGGTGTGAATACTTTCTGAATTTAGGCTGGAACATAAGAAAATGTAAAAAATCTAGCGGTGTGAATACTTTCTGAATTTAGGCTGGAACATAAGAAAATGTGATTAAATGTAGCGGTGTTAATACTTTCTGAATTTAGGCTGGAACATAAGAAAATGTGATAAAATCTAGCGGTGTTAATACTTTCTGAATTTAGGCTGGAGCATAAGAAAATGTAAAAAATCTAGCGGGGTGAATACTTTCTGAATTTAGGCTGGAGCATAAGAAAATGTAAAAAATCTAGCGGGGTGAATACTTTCTGAATTTAGGCTGGAACATAAGAAAATGTGAAAAAATCTAGCGGTGTGAATACTTTCTGAATTTAGGCTGGAACATAAGAAAATGTAAAAAATCTAGCGGTGTGAATACTTTCTGAATTTAGGCTGGAACATAAGAAAATGTGATAAAATCTAGCGGTGTTAATACTTTCTGAATTTAGGCTGGAGCATAAGAAAATGTAAAAAATCTAGCGGTGTGAATACTTTCTGAATTTAGGCTGGAACATAAGAAAATTTGAAAAAATCTAGCGGCGTGAGTACTTTCTGAATTTAGGCTGGAGCATAAGAAAATGTGATAAAATCTAGCGGTGTTAATACTTTCTGAATTTAGGCTGGAACATAAGAAAATGTGATAAAATCTAGCGGTGTTAATACTTTCTGAATTTAGGCTGGAGCATAAGAAAATGTAAAAAATCTAGCGGGGTGAATACTTTCTGAATTTAGGCTGGAGCATAAGAAAATGTAAAAAATCTAGCGGGGTGAATACTTTCTGAATTTAGGCTGGAGCATAAGAAAATGTAAAAAATCTAGCGGTGTGAATACTTTCTGAATTTAGGCTGGAACATAAGAAAATGTAAAAAATCTAGCGGTGTGAATACTTTCTGAATTTAGGCTGGAACATAAGAAAATGTAAAAAATCTAGCGGTGTGAATACTTTCTGAATTTAGGCTGGAGCATAAGAAAATGGAAAAAATCTAGCGGGGTGAATACTTTCTGAATTTAGGCTGGAGCATAAGAAAATGTAAAAAATCTAGCGGTGTGAATACTTTCTGAATTTAGGCTGGAACATAAGAAAATGTAAAAAATCTAGCGGTGTGAATACTTTCTGAATTTAGGCTGGAACATAAGAAAATGTAAAAAATCTAGCGGTGTGAATACTTTCTGAATTTAGGTGTGGTTACTGGTTAAGAGTGGTTTGGGAGTGGGTGTGTGTTATGCATGATTTATTTGTTTATTTGTCCTCCACCTCTCCTTTCTTTTCTTCACGTTTTTTTGTCTATGGAGCAGCGAATCTTGCAAATAGTTTTTGTAGGGTTCACCTGAGTGCACCTAGATGGCTTTGAGGGGAGAGTAACAGTTGAAACCCAAATCCTATCCAGGTTCCTCCTGATGACTCCATCTTTGTCCTTTTGCGTTCCTCCTGATACCCCAGTGCTGTATTTGGTCAATTATTTGATTATGTTTGTGCCATTTCCCGATTCTGTGTGGACTATGCTTACCCGCTGACCGGCTACCGGTAGCTTTTACCTGTTGCAGCGTTTGAGATTTGTGGAGTAATTGCTGGTCTAGTTTTGTTTTGTCTTTGTCTTTCATCTGTGTTTCTTTCTCTTCTTCATCTTTCTTTAGCTTTTTATGCCTCAGCCGACAAAGTCGCCGGAGGCATTATGTTTTCGGGTCGTCCGTCCATCCGTCCGTCCTTCTGTCCGAACGTACGGGCTAAACCTCGTTTTTCTCAGCAACCATATGTCCGATTGAGACAGACACCCATGCAGAATGTTTTTATGATAGTTGTGACGTCATAGGTCACATGTTATGGCAGCCATATTGGATTAAAAGCAAATAATTAAAAAAATTCTCAGAAACCACTGAATGGAAAAATTTGAAACTTTGCACATTGTCAAGTACTCCCAATGGGGAGCAAAAACATGATAATGATGACATCATAGGTGAAGTGGTATGCCAGCCAAAAATGTTTTAATTGAATTCTTTATCCTAAAAATCAGAAATTGCATGCACATGATCTATGACCCATTTGTATTGAAATATTAAATTTATGACATTAAAGGTCACATGGTTTGGCAGCCATTTTGGATTGAAGGAAAATATTTAATAATTATATCTCTGACACCGCTAACCCTATCGATGCGAAATTTTACAAATATCATCTAACAGCACTGTTGCATATAGTTTGAAAATGATGATGTCATAGGTCACGTGGTTTGGCAGCCATCTTGGACAGAAAAAGAATCTTATCCGATCAATACGAAACTTCACAAACGTGATGCCTTACCCATACATATGTAGAGTGATGGCATCTACCCGTTGTGGGACTATGCAGAGGCATATTGGTGACACAGTCGCATTGTTCTAGTTTACTTTATTTTTGTAATTAATTAATTAAACCGGAAGTGGGTCATTTGTGTTTACAGGAAGGGGAATTTTATAATGAATAGAGGGCCTGTGGATTGATTTGTACATTCTGTGGTTAGGTTAGGATACGGTAGGGTAGGTGAAGTTAAGTTTGCTGAGGTGTGGTTTTGTTTAGGTGTGTGTGTGTTTTATGCATGATTTATTTGTTTATTTGTCCTCCCTCTCCTTTCTTTCCTTCTCGTTTTTGTCTATGAAGGGGTGAATCTTACAAATAGTTTTTGTCGGGTTCACCTGACTGCGCATGGATGAGTTTGAGGGTAGAATAGTCGCAGTTGAAACCCAAATCCTATCCAGGTTCCTCCTGATGACTCCATCGTTGTCCTTTTGCGTTCCTCCTGATACTCCAGTGCTGTATTTGGTCAGTTATTTGTTTGAAACCTCGAACTGTCAATTCAGGCAACAAGTCAGTGCAGGCGAAGTCACCAGCCGAAGTCGTACAAGTAAGTCACG
Organism: Myxine glutinosa; assembly: GCF_964187855.1. Classification (NCBI taxonomy): domain Eukaryota; kingdom Metazoa; phylum Chordata; class Myxini; order Myxiniformes; family Myxinidae; genus Myxine; species Myxine glutinosa. The sequence goes on along the minus strand of NC_136265.1, from coordinate 124,723,658 downwards.
GGAGTGGACCAGGGTGTGATCGAATGGTCGAACAACGTTGCACGGGTTGTGTAATCTATCGGAAATGATACACAATAACAATGTTAATATCATAGGATGATATAATTGATGCTCACCATTCTAGGTGCTTTGGGGACCAATTTGAGCAGGGGAGTTAAATTGGGAGCTCATCTCCCACGGTGGACCCGTTTCGGGCCAAATTGCTTATTTGTGATTGCATTTGCGGCAATGCAACCTTCGCAGTCACTTTGGCATGCAATAAGCTGCGACGTGGTGTGTTGTATCATTGAGTCAGCGTGCTGGAGGCCATGATATCATAAGCACGAGTAGCATCATCATCACCCGTACGCCATCGCAGGCAAATCTCAACAAGTCTTATAATTGGGTCGCAGGCTCCAGCGATTGGATTGACGGGACCGGGCGATGGATCGCCGAATTATCCGACGTGATGCGGTGCATGGAGTAAGAACCACGGGCCGGGAAATGCACCATGGCGCCGGATTTCTTACATCGGGCGGACACAATGGTTCAAAAATTGGCATTTTAAGCCGCCGACCGCACATCCCTGTGTATGTATGGTAATGTCAGTGTGACGTGGGAGAGGTGGTTTGATGTGTGCGACATTTGTGTCTTTCATTTTGTAACTTGCGTTCTCTGCTGTACGACTGTGAATATACATTAAAATGTGAAATTGTTATCGGGTTCCTTTGGGGCATTATGGTGGAGTATAGATATTATATTAATATAATACTATATACAATGAAATATGTAAATTTTGTATTTACATTATATAGCCTGAATCAATTTGCAGGACATATATTAATTGTGGTTCCTGGAGGGAGGCATTCAGTGTTTAGGAATAGACAATTCAATAGTGATACACCGAGTGGGGGACATCATGATACACCGAGTGGACGACACCATGATACACCGAGTGGAGGACACCATGACACACCGAGTGGAGGACACCATGATACACCGAGTGGAGGACACCATGATAAACTGAGTGGAGGACACCATAACACACCGAGTGGAGGACACCATGATAAACTGAGTGGAGGACACAATGATAAACTGAGTGGGGGACACCATGATACACCGAGTGGAGGACATCATGACACACCGAGCGAAGGATACCATGATACACCGAGTGGAGGACACCATGACACACCGAGTGGAGGACACCATGACACACCGAGTGGAGGACACCATGATACACCGAGTGGAGGACACCATGATACACCGAGTGGAGGACACCATGATACACCGAGTGGAGGACACCATGATACACCGAGTGGAGGACACCATGACACACCAAGTGGAGGACACCATGACACACCGAGTGGAGGACACCATGACACACCGAGTGGAGGACACCATGACACAGCGAGTGGAGGACACCATGATAAACTGAGTGGAGGACACCATAACACAACGAGTGGAGGACACCATGATACACCGAGTGGAGGACACCATGATACACCGAGTGAAGGACACCATGATACACCGAGTGGGGGACACCTTGATACACCAAATGGAGGACACCATGACACACCGAGTGGAGGACACCATGACACAGCGAGTGGAGGACACCATGACACACCGAGTGAAGGACACCATGACACAGCGAGTGGAGGACACCATGATAAACTGAGTGGAGGACACCATGATAAACTGAGTGGAGGACACCATGACACACCGAGTGGGGGACACCATGGTACACTGAGTGGAGGACACCATGATATACCGAGTGGAGGACACCATGACACACCGCGTGGGGGAAACCATGATACACCGAGTGGGGGAAACCATGATACACCAAGTGGAGGCCACCATGATAAACTGAGTGGAGGACACCATAACACACTGAGTGGAGGACACCATGATAAACTGCGTGGAGGACACCATGATAAACTGAGTGGAGGACACCATGATATACCGAGTGGAGGACACCGTGACACAACGAGTGGAGGACACCATGACACACTGAATGGAGGACACGATGACACACCGAGTGGGGGACACCATGGTACACTGAGTGGAGGACATCATGATACACCGAGTGGGGGACACCATGATACACCGAGTGGAGGACACCATGATATACCGAGTGGAGGACACCGTGACACAACGAGTGGGGGAAACCATGATACACCGAGTGGAGGACACCATGATAAACTGAGTGGAGGACACCATAACACACCGAGTGGAGGACACCATAACACACCGAGTGGAGGACACCATGATAAACTGAGTGGAGGACACCATGATAAACTGAGTGGAGGACACCATGACACACCGAGTGGGGGACACCATGGTACACTGAGTGGAGGACATCATGATACACCGAGTGGAGGGCATCATGATACACTAATTGGAGGAAAATCATGATACAACGAGTGGAGGACACCATGGTACACCGAGTGGGGCCACCATGATACACCGAGTAGAGGAAACCATGAGACGTCGAGTGGAGGACATCATGATACTTCGAGTGGATCACACCATGATACACCGAGTGGAGGACACCATGATAAACTGAGTGGAGGACACCATGATACACCGAGTGGAGGGCATCATGATACACCGAGTGGGGACACCATGAGACATCGAGTGGAGGACATCATGATACACCGAGTGGAGGACACCATGATACACCGAGTGGAGGACACAATGATACACCGAGTGGAGGACACCATGACACACTGAATGGAGGACACGATGACACACCGAGTGGGGGACACCATGATACACCGAGTGGAGGGCACCATGATAAACTGAGTGGAGGACACCATGGCACACCGAGTGGAGGACACCATGATAAACTGAGTGGAGGACACCATGATAAACTAAGTGGAGGACACCATGACACACCGAGTGGGGGACACCATGGTACACTGAGTGGAGGACACCATGATACACCGAGTGCAGGACACCATGACACACCAAGTGGGGGACACCATGATACACCGAGTGGAGGACACCATGACAAACTGAGTGGAGGACACCATAGCACACCGAGTGAAGGACACCATGATAAACTGAGTGGAGGACACCATGATAAACTGAGTGGAGGACACCATGACACACCGAGTGGGGGACACCATGGTACACTGAGTGGAGGACACCATGATACACCGAGTGGAGGACACCATGATACACTGAGTGGAGGACACCATGATACACCGAGTGGAGGACACCATGATAAACTGATTGGAGGGCATCATGATAAACTGAGTGGAGGACACCATGACACACTGAGTGGAGTGCATCATGATACACCGAGTGGAGGACACCATGAGACATCGAGTGGAGGACATCATGATACACCGAGTGGAGGACACCATGAGACATCGAGTGGAGGACATCATGATACACCGAGTGGAGGACACCATGATACACCGAGTGGAGGACACGATGATACACCGAGTGGAGGACACCATGATACACCGAGTGGAGGACACCATGATACACCCAGTGGAGGACATCATGACACCCCGAGTGGAGGACACCATGATACACCGAGTGGAGGACACCATGATAAACTGATTGGAGGGCATCATGATAAACTGAGTGGAGGACACCATGACACACTGAGTGGAGTGCATCATGATACACCGAGTGGAGGACACGATGAGACATCGAGTGGAGGACATCATGATACACCGAGTGGAGGACACCATGATACACCGAGTGGAGGACACCATGAGACATCGAGTGGAGGACATCATGATACACCGAGTGGAGGACACCATGATACACCGAGTGGAGGACACGATGATACACCGAGTGGAGGACACGATGATACACCGAGTGGAAGACACGATGATACACCGAGTGGAGGACACCATGATACACCGAGTGGAGGACACCATGATACACCCAGTGGAGGACATCATGACACCCCGAGTGGAGGACACCATGTCACACCAAGTGGGGGACACCATGATACACCGAGTGGAGGACACCATGATAAACTGAGTGGAGGACACCATGACACACCGAGTGGAGGACACCATGATAAACTGAGTGGAGGACACCATGATAAACTGAGTGGAGGACACCATGACACACCGAGTGGGGGACACCATGGTACACTGAGTGGAGGACATCATGATACACCGAGTGGAGGGCATCATGATACACTAATTGTAGGAAAATCATGATACAACGAGTGGAGGACACCATGGTACACTGAGTGGAGGCCACCATGACACCCCGAGTGGAGGACACCATGATACACCGAGTGGAGGACACCATGATAAACTGAGTGGAGGACACCATGACACACCGAGAGGAGGGCATCATGACACACCGAGTGGAGGACACCATGAGACATCGAGTGGAGGACACCATGATACACCAAGTGGAGGACACCATGATACACCGAGTGGAGGACAGCATGACACACCGAGTGGAGGACACCATGATACACCGAGTGGAGGACACCATGATACACCGAGTGGGGGACACCATGATACACTGAGTGGAGGCCACCATGACATACCAAGTAAAGGAAACCATGATACATCGAGTGGAGGACATCATGATACACCAAGTGGAGGACACATGATAAACCGAGTGGAGGACAGCATGATACACCGAGTGGAGGACACCATGATACACCAAGTTAAGGCTACCAGGATATATTCAAGTGGAAGCCACCACAATATAAACAAGTTGAGGCCACTACAATATAAATACAAGTTGAGGCCACCACAATATATACAAGTTGTGGCCACCACAATATATATATGTTGAAGCCACCATAATATATACGTGTTGAAGCCACCACAATATAAATACAAGTTGAGGCCACCACAATATATACAAGTTGAAGCCACCACGTGATACACGAAGTTGAAGCCACCACAATATATTCAAGTTGTGGCCACCACAATATATACATGTTGAAGCCACCACGTGATACACCAAGTTGAAGCTACCACAATATATACAAGTTGAGGCCACCACAATATATACAAGTTTAAGCCACCATAATATATACATGTTGAAGCCACCACAATATAAATACAAGTTGAGGCCATCACAATATATCATGTTGAAGCCACCACGTGATACACCAAGTTGAAGCCACCATAATATATACAACTTGAGGTCACCACAATATATACATGTTGAAGCCACCACAATATAAATGCAAGTTGAGGCCACCACAATATATACAAGTTGAGACCACCACAATATATACATGTTGAAGCCACCACGATATAAATACAAGTTGATGCCACCACGCGATACACCAAGTTGAAGCCACCACAATATATTCAAGTTGAGGCCACCACAATATATACATGTTGAAGCCACCACGTGATACACCAAGTTGAAGCCACCACAATATATACAAGTTGAGGCCACCACAATATATACAAGTTTAAGCCACCATAATATATACATGTTGAAGCCACCACAATATAAATACAAGTTGAGGCCACCACAATATATACAAGTTGAAGCCACCATAATATATACATGTTGAAGCCACCACAATATAAATACAAGTTGAGGCCATCACAATATATCATGTTGAAGCCACCACGTGATACACCAAGTTGAAGCCACCACAATATATACAAGTTGAAGCCACCATAATATATACATGTTGAAACCACCACAATATAAATGCAAGTTGAGGCCACCACAATATATATAAGTTGAGGCCACCACAATATATACATGTTGAAGCCACCACGTGATACACCAAGTTGAAGCCACTGCAATACACAAAGGGGAATTCGCCTCGATCCAACATGTATTGGCGACCATCACAATACACCAAGTAGAGGTCACTGCACGATAGATCTAGTGTAAGCCACAATGGTGGAACAAGTAGAGGCGTCCACGGCACAAGAATCGCAAGGACAGCGCACGCTTATTCGAGGTTAGGACCTTCCCCAGATTGCTTCTTTTTATAATATAAAAGGGATAAATGGACACCACATGGAGCTTTTTGGTCGCTGGTTGCAAAAATTGGTTCCAGAAGTCCTAATTCCCACCGGCGGTTCATCGGCCCCAACAGCTCCGCCATCACCGCTCCACGGTACCAATTGGCTTGGACGCATCTGCGATTCGAGGCGCGCTATGCCCGGCAGAGCCTTATAAAAGGCGCGCAATCGCGGCCGACCTTGAGGAAATCACCCACATGTCGCTTCAAGCAGCTCTGCAGTTTTCCAACGAACGGACAACGATCGATGTCGAATTTCCAGAGAGAAGGATCGAGGATCTGGACGAGTGCGGCATACATGGGGGATGGATGCACCGGTTGAGGAGTTTGGGGTGGGGGCTTTAAACTGTTTGTTGTTCAAGACGCCATTTCCTGACATGTTTGCTTTTGCGAAATGTAAATTGAATCGTGTCGCGTGAGACGTGACAATGTCAGTTCGCCCTCACTGCCCAGATCTACCCCCACCGCGTCGGCCATTGCGGGACAGTCCCCAATAGCATACGCCCACCGAGATCGACTCGTCTTGTTCTCATACAGCCAGATGCACTTTCTTTCACCCATCTCGTTAACCGGTTCCTTTCGACGCCAATGGCATATTTTCCCGACTCGTGTCACTCCCACCACACCAGCACATCCCCAACCACCCACTCCAACCCACACGCCTTCCTCCGCGCATTCGGATTGTGATGACATCCCGCCATGATACTTGATAACCTCGGATCGTCCGCGTCTGTCGCTCGGTGGCTTCATCGTGACGTCATTTCCCAATGACATTCAGCGCCCGAGGCTTCATTATCCACTTCGAACAAAGTATTCCCGGCCCGAAAAGCCAACGTAACCACGGTAACGAACGTGGACAAGAGCATCGCCGCGCAAAAGGGTCGCGCGCCTTTGCAAACAAAGCAATCGGTGTTTGAAAGTTAATGGTCACGGCAAGGTTCGGACATCACAAGAAAAGACTTCGGACACAGTCGGACATGTCGTAAAGATGAAGGACAGCGGGCCGAGTGAGCATCTCATCATAAGGTTTGCTTCACTCGAGGCTTCGCGCGCGCGGGGTCTCCAGGGGTCTCGGTGGTCGGCGAGGGAAATAGCTCGGCCGAGGGAAGGAATGGCTACCTGTGTACGTGAGGGGTGTGGGGGTTTGGGAGGAAGGGGAATTGCTCGGAGGATTTTTCCTTAAAAAAAGAAGTTGCAAGCACCCCCTTTTCAGCCATCGTGCTCGCCATTTTCGGTGTTAACAAGTTCTTTCGGAGAGATGCACCGACACCGAGGGGTCGGAGACTGGAAAACGGAAGTGGGGAATTGAGGTTCAAGGAGAATGGGTGGAGTTGAAAAATGGGTGGGAAGATATTCATCCATCTTATACTGTTGTGCTTGCATCGCGGGAAGTGCACAAGGAGTTTCCACTTGTCTTCCCATCCAGAATTGCGACACCGAGACCAAGGCTGCAGATTGCGCTGTGACCGCTCGGATGGCGGGATGCAGACCCCCAACCCCTCTTATGATTATTAATTGTTGCAAAATATGTAAAAACAAGTACAAAAAGTTTTAATTAAAACAAAAGCCGCGTCGATGTTACACAATGCCTAGATGCAGCTGTGCCTATAACGTCGATGTTATAGGCACAGGACAATCCTATTGATTCGATTACTTGATCTTATTTTTGTGCAAAGTGAAAATATATCTCGGCAATTTCCCGTGTGTGGCGACACGTGAACGAAGCTATGCTCCTCTCTCCACATTATTGTGACGACGTATAAATTAAATATTTCATCGTGACGATTGTCATCAAATGGACGAATTTTTAATATATCTCGGCATTTTCCCGTCTGTTATTTCAGGCGGTGTATGACTGACCATGCCGCGATTTAAAAAAAAAAATATCTCGGCAATTTCCCGTGTGTGGCGACACGTGAACGAAGCTATGCTCCTCTCTCCACATTATTGTGACGACGTATAAATTAAATATTTCATCGTGACGATTGTCATCAAATGGACGAATTTTTAATATATCTCGGCATTTTCCCGTCTGTTATTTCGGGCGGTGTATGACTGACCATGCCGCGATTTAAACAAAATATATATATCTCGGCATTTTCCCGTCTGTTATTTCGGGCGGTGTATGACTGACCATGCCGCGATAAAAAAAAAAAAAATCTCAATGGACTTGAAGTTACAGGCCTTTGAGAATTCATTTCGTTCTATAAAGGGCAACTTTCATCGGATTTTCTTCCCGTTTTTTTTCAACCGAGTCTAAAACTATGTTAGCGACTGTGAAAAATGAAATGATATATCGAATTTGATTTGAAATAAAACTGTGTGAGAGAGGAAGACACCACGGGCCTACAAAACAGGCCTCAAAGCTATGCGAGTTAATAAAATGTTGGATATTTGTTTATATGAAGCCTCTCCCACAATGGGTGGAGCTATGGTTCCCAGAATGGGTGGAGCTATGGTTCCCAGAATGGGTGGAGCTTTGAGGTTTTGTCTTCTCTGCAAGAACAAGAACAAGAAGAACAACAACAACAGCAGAGGGCACTCTATTAGCAGCGTCTGCGACGCGGCTAAAAACACCTATTTCCAGATCTGGTTCGGGGTCGGTTCACGTGTAGGTTCGACCGGGAGCTTCTCCTCCTACTGAATCAAAACAAAGTTTTCCAGACCGGATTGTCATCGTGTCTTTGTTGTATTTTGTCCACGTGTTGCTGTTTGTGTTTTCATCCAATTTTCCGTGTTAAATCATACCTTGTTCTACTGTATCTACAAAGCCACCCCCACTCCCCCGGTCCATTCGTGGGTTGCATCATCCGGGGAGACCGCCTTGGGAGGACGAAGGGAATTTACGCTGAAGTTTGCAATGGAAAAATAGAAACTCTGCGATTAAACCCCCTTCAAAGCGTGCAGGTTGCCTTTATTTCCTGCCAGGGTTGTTTATTCAAAAGCTGTTATCGCGACGTGACATCTGTGCTGAGGCGGTGTTATGAGTGAGTGGCTCATGGAGGAACTTGCACATAAATCATGTGCAGGACGAAGATGTATTGGCCGACCTCGATGTACATCGATACGTGAATTACAAGGATATTAGGACCTCGATGTAAGTTCATGTATGAATAACAATGACCTTCGGAGACCATTTCCGTAGTGTACGCAGCGTATACTACCAGGTGTGGAAACCGAGTTTAACGACCCCTTTGACATTGTGACCCATTCAATTATTCTTAACACCAGGACAAATGTTTGGAGTTGGATGATATTTTTTTAAGGCGCTTCAACAACTGAGCACTCCAAAGTCCCTTAAATGATTATTTTTCTTCATGACTGTTCCACTTCAGTACTTCTACTTTATCAAAAAGTTTCACGTCGATGAATGAAGCGTATCAAGAGATATGGTTTTTTCAATATTTTCGTTCAAATATTTATCGGTGGCTTCATCACTGCCATTCCATGTGAATCGCTGCCATTCCATGTGAATCGCTGCCATTCCATGTGAATCGCTGCCATTCAATGTGAATCGCTGCCATTCCATGTGAGCTATCGCAAATTCCAAAAGGGAATTTTAGCATGCTGACATGGCGAATATAACTGTGAAGTTTCCATTCAATACGATCAAAAATGAGGGAGGAGCTAGGTTTTAAAGGTTTATGCTTCAAACGTCATAACTCCGAAACGATGCGACGTGCGGAAAAATGACCCAGGCCACTTTTGTTCGTCTTGAGCAAGCGGTAATGCCTGCAAAATTCGGGCTCAATCTGTTCAACCTTTACGGAGAAAATGGTTTTTTTTGTGGTTTTTTGGGCATTTCATTTAAAACAATATGGTGGCCGAATCATGTGACCTGCGACGTCATTATAAAAAAAATTCTGCCTCGATTCATATCGAGATGATCCTCAATAAATTTAATGATGAAGTTTGTACTTGTCGGATTATGACGTCATATTGGAGGCACCTGTGACATCATCATTCACATACGTTATTCTGCATGGAGAGTATTTTACAATGAGATATGTCTGAATATTTTCTGTGGAGCGGTTTTGGAGATATAGAGGTGCAAAGTGTTACGGTCTGTGACCTTTCTTTTCTTCTTCCTCCCCCCCCCCCCATGACTTAGACCAAGTGGTTTGTGGTTTAGGACAGCAAATCAATAGGCAGGTATTGGTGCGGCTGTGGATGAAGAGTTACAAGGGGAGAGGTTGATATGGGAATCGAGTCGATATGGAAACCAACGGCAATCAACACGATGAGGTCGACATGGAAATCCCATCGACAAACATGAAGCACCAGGCGGACGGTCTCCTCGAGGGAAAATGGCGGATCAGCCTGTAATGGAAGCTCTTGCTTTCCCTCCAACAATAGCTCACACTTGGTGATAAAACCTGAGATGCAGATTTAATTGCAATCGCAATATGTGACGATGTCGCGGGCAATCCCTTTCCCGGGAGGCCTCAACTCATTTGCGGCCAATATAAAAAAGGCCACTCCCAGCCTCGATGCAACTCACAGCTGACTCCTCCTCTCCTTGCAGATCTCCTCCTCTCCCTCTTCCTGTTTTTTGCCGTGTTTTCCTTTTTCCTTCACAAACATTTATTTTTCCCTTTTACTAAAGTCATATCCATTTCACAGAAATTTTAAAACAATATTACCTGAAACTAAAAATCCTACAAGTACATAATAACAACAAAGGCAGAAGTGACAAATCCGTAACATCACCTTAGGTGGTGGAGGTAAAAACTCACGTCTAAAGGTAAATTAATTTTCGCTCTTTCACGAGCCTCGATCTTGTATACAAAAAAAAAAAAAATATATATATATATATATATATATACATGTCACGCTACCAGATTCTTGTACCAGATGCGCTAAACGTCTACTGCGTATAAACGCCGTTGAAAGGCGGCACCGCGTGTTTCACCGTTTTCTCTTCCGGATTGATCGTTTATCAGCAATAAACCGCCGGAAATATACCTTTATTGGACACAGTTTCGTCTTATATTTCACCCACCGACGGAAAAATATACGATCTTTCGTTCTATGACAGTGGCATTACCTGTTATGACCGTTGAAGCCTGAATTTTGCTTCGGACTCGACGGTCATTTTCTGCGATTCCGCGGCAACAGGCAAGTTCTTTGCCCCAGTCTTCTGCACGATCCCCAACATCACCTGGTACCACCACTTCCGGTTCAGCGCCCAGGAGCCTGGGGTCGTGTATCTTCGGGAGCTGGCTGATCAAGATGAGGTATCTTTCCAGATGCTGCGCCAGCCGGACACCAGGTTCCTGGAGGGTGAGCTGCCCGAGTCGACCATCAACAAAGGGATCCCGCTTGATCGGCAGTGGTACCTCTATGAAAAAGTGCGGCCATACTGCCCTCGGGAGACCGCTGCCCTCGTCTGTCCCCTGCCAACGGAGCCAAAGCCTGCTGCTGCTGCACAACAACCAGGGCCATCTGGTGACTCTGTTGCTGCTGGTGGCAAGCGTGCCAGGCCAACCTGCTCTCACTGTAAGCCGGCTGGCCATCGCAGAAGCAACAGGGGTGTTGTGACCTGTCCACTACTTATATGACAATCTGATTAATTTTGTTGACTCATGACTGAAAATGATTGAGACAGTCATTATAGTTTGTGCAATTGATAAGACTTGTGCATGCTGCTCAGTGCTGTGCATCCAGTGTGCATGATATTTTATTCGTATACTAGACAAAGAATATCGTTTACTGAACAATGCTGTACTTGTATGTACTTTGTGAATTAGGCTCACAAGACAATGACTTGACCTTTGAATCACACTTCTGGCGGCCAACTTAATATCCCGTGGGGTTTTCAAGTGTAAGTAGTATGATGCCACATGCATTTATTGTCCATGGATAAGTCAAGCCTTGTGTACATACTTCTTGTAAATGGTGCTTCACCAAACATGTGTGTGAAAATTCTATACATGTAGGCCTACTCGTCATTTTGCCTTGATATTTTGGCATGACAGCTTGGGCTAGCGTACAGATGGGGGGGGGGGGGGGGGGGGTGAGGATTTCCAGTATTTGTGCACAGTTGCAATGCAGATTATGCTTGAAGATTCAATGCAGATTATGCTTGAAGATTCAATGCAGATTATGCTGCACATAATAAATACAGCAGTAGTAGAAGAAACATGAGCGTGTTTGTTTCCCATAAATTCCAATTAAAATCAGTGCTGGTCACAACTTATTTGCGAGGAAAAAGTGAAAAATACAGAATATTGGCAAGGTGCCAAAAAAAATTGGCACTCGGCCAATAACTCTTATGGTACTTTTATTTACTTTACTTGTCCAACATCATGCTTGAAAAAACCTTTAGAACCCTAGAAATTGATTCTGATTGTAAATTACTGGTTGGTATTTTTTGTGAAATTTTCTACATTTCCTGGCATGAAAAGTTGAAAAACCTGACATTTTGGGGAACACATGTATATTTAAATTTTTGTTTTCATGCATTTGTAATTGCCCAATTTGACCAACCCTGCTATTTTATGGAGGTACAGGGTTGGTACTTTAATGCTGCAGGTATAACTCTAAATCCATAATTTGAGCATCTGGTACAAGAATCTGGTAGCGTGACACACACATATATATATATATATATATACATACACACACACACACACACACACACACACACACACACACACACACACACACACACACACACACACACACACATACAGCGTGGTCCAGAAACCCTGGGCACATTTTGAAGAATGATACCTGCAACAAACAACTAAGTTTATTATTGTTCTTTGGTGCAAAACAAAACATGATTACTCGTTAAACAGTCTCATCACTCATCAGTCTAATATACTTGAAACAGATCAGTTAAAATGTTCAAACTGCTTTCCTTCATTGCCTATGCACAGCTGTAGCTATGACGAAACACTGACACACAGTTCTGCATGTTTTCGTCATTAAGGGTGTAGTACTGGTGAACAGGTGATTTTTTTTGATTTTTTTTTTAGCTGAACAGTTTCCTTATAGTCTTATAAACAAGAACCATGCTATTAGAGGTCATAGAAGTACCCCTAATTATTGTTATCTTTACACGCAATTTACAAGAAATATAATTTTTGCATGAAATTTGTTATAACTTTAAATTTGCATCATTCTTTTGGGCTGAAATTTGGACAGGATATTCAGAATATCACTTCCTTTAAAATGATGAAGGCTTTTGTTTATAGGAGTAGCCATTGTGGATTTATTGAAGGACAACCAAGTTTTATCTGGTAATTGGCATAATTAGCTAATTAGTGAACATTTGACATAATTTCACAAAATCCTCTCATCAGGTAGTAGAGTAACACATGTATAATACATGTACCAAGTTTTGTGTGAAAAGAATGATAGGTGACATAGAAGATAGAAGTAGAAATGTGTTCTTTGTTTTTCCTTGTTTTTTATTGACGGTCTAATGTATGCAAATTATATGCATGTAATATGACAAAGAAGCGTTGAAACTGGTCTGAGTTAAAGCCAAGATTATATCTTTCAAGAAAAACTGAAAATTAGATATTAACTTGACTTTGTTTTTGTGTAAAGGCCTCTCAAAGGTACCTATGTAGTTTTCTCAATTTTTCACCAGTATTACACCCTTAAGGCAGCAGTCTCATTACGGATGAATTGTTTCAAGTCTCTAGTCGTAGGATTCCTCGCATGCACTTTGTGTTTGAGGAAACCCCAAAGGAAGAAATCATAGAGTGTTGTTAAATCACAAGACCGCGTCGGCCATTCAACCGGACCACAACGGCCAATCCATTTGTCTGTAAAGTTCAAATCAAGGGCCTGTCGTACAATAGCAGCATAATGAGCAGGCGCACCATCATGCATGAATCACATTTGGCCATCATTGAGTGGAAATACATGCTACTCCAACATTAGAAGGTAATTTGCAGCATTCACACTTTCTTTGAAACATATTGGTCCAACAATTCCTCCAGATGAAATGCCTGCCCAGACGGACACACTAGCTTGATAATGGACGTTGTGCCCAACAGTAAATCGTGGGTTGTCTACTGCCCATATCATGCTGTTATGACGATTCACAGAACCAGATAGGGTAAACTTGGCTTCATCTGACCACAAGATCCTGTTCTGCAAATCATTGTCCATATCCATTAACCCAAGCAATGTCTCACATGGCTCAACGTACCTGTCAAATCATCCTCAGATAGTTGGTGAATTAATCTGGGTATGTATGGTTTCGCATTAAGGTCTTTTAGTATTCTTCGAATCGATGATTGGCTTATGTTGGTGACGTTTGATAAACGATGAGTTGAAAATGGTGTGTTACTGTCGAGTTGTTGTTGAATGACCGCTCTGCTTTCCTCAGTTCGAACAGTACGAGGCCTACCTGGTGACTGTTTTGGAAGAATGCTGCCGGCTTCATCAAACTGCTTGCTTTTTCTGCCGATGGTTCTTCTGTCAATTACGTCAGCACATCATTCTTTGAACAGTTGTCTGTGAACTTCAGCCGAATTTCCAGATACAGAATACAAGTGAACAGCGCAAATTTTCTGTCTCACGTTATCCTCCATCATATTAGGGCATCTAAGTCACAATAAACTGAACTAATGCAAAGACAAACGCGTGCAGCACATTGAGCAAAGCTCACCCCTATCCATATCACGTGATGTACCTCACCCTGTTGCGTATGACGTGATGCCTGTGCGTGTTGAAGCGGTCACATCCATTTACGAGTAATCATGTTTTTTTTAGCACCAAAAAACAATAATAAACTTAGTTTGTAGCAGGTCTCGTTCTTTAAAACGTGCCCAGGGTTTCTGGACCACCACACACACATACACACACACACACACACACACACACACACACACACACACACACACATATATATATATATATATATATATATATATATATATATATATATATATATATATATATATATATGTATTATATATTGTTGCAGATATGGGATTTGGCCTCCATCCATATCCGCTTGTAAATATTCCCCTATTTCCCCAATACTCCCCAACTATCCCCAATCCCCCATTCCCTAGTCCCATTGTCTGTAAACAACACTCTGTAGCCCCGACCTTCCCCTTTTTCCCCCATTAAATGTCGTGCCCAGGTTCACCGCATCTCACGTAGACAACTATAGGACATCTTGCTAGTTATTCTTAGTCTATGTCAGTTAAGGACTCGTTTCCATTAATTCTGACTCTTCGTTGCACCAGAATGTGATTGTATGGCACCATTAGTAAGTTTAGGACCTCCCAATACCTCCCCGCATCTCTTCCTCATGGAACAACACCAACAACAACAACAGCGGCGGCGGCGCGGCGGCGGCGCGGGGAGTGTGCGTCCTCACTCCGGCTTGGTTAGCCGCCATTGAACATGTGCTCCGACGGGGTTACCACGCAGGGGCTCACTGTCAGCTCCTCGTCAAGGGCGGAGCCCGGTAACCCCCCGCACCCAATAAGAAGCGGCGGACCGATTCCATCTGGGGCGGAGCTAACGAGCCGAGGGTGTGTCACTCCCCGCTGGACATGCGCAGGAAGACGGAGGTGACGTCAGATGCGCCTCAGCTTGGAGAGAAAAGGACGCCACCTCCAGCGCGACGATACCTCCCCGCATCTCTAGACCGGACCGGGTCGATTCTGCCCCTGAGCCAAGGTGCACCTTGAGCTATCGACTGCCTGCCCTTCCTTGCCATCAATCCCTGTGTGAGTCAGTCTTGTCCCGTTTGTCTGTGGTCTGTCGGGGCTAAGATAAGACTGTGTCTAAGTGTCCATCTTGCTGTGCTTTACCTCTTGTCGTGTAATCTAACCGTTCTGCATAACCAATATTATAGCCTCCTCCGGAGGTCTTGAGAACTGTACCCCTTGTGTCGTTGCCTTAATCCCAGCCGTTGTGTCCTTTTCCTTCATTGATTTAGCATAGCGCGATTCGGCCAACGTTCGAGTGTAATCGGGTAACTTGTGCGAACACGGCGGCCATTCCGCTCGGTCAAGCAACATCTAAGTCGTGTCCGTAACAATTGGTGTCGGGAAGTGGGATTGGACCCGGAGCGCGTTTCACACGCTCGAAATTATAACGGCGAAATTTGATTGTGTTTTACAAAAATAAAAACCCGAATTTTGAAAGTCGCGCTATGGCAGATCAAGACGGCTGGGTTCCGGTAGAGGAGAGTGAGGCAGGGTCGATCCAGGACCAAATGGAGGGACATGAGGAGAGCGAAGCAGTGAGGGTGGCAGGGTCGCAAAATGGCGGCCTCGCGCACGAGGTTGCGGGCGCGCAAAGTGGCGCCTCGCACATAGCTACGGCGGCCGTACCCGCTGCACAAGTGGGAGGGATGGCCCAAATGCAGGCCCTCATGGAGCAATTTATGGTGCAAATGCAGGCGTCCCTCAAACTGCAGAGTGAGCAATTGGGGGTAATGGGGAACCGGATGGATGCTCAGGGTGAGCGATTGGAGGGCCAAATGGGGGTAATGGGGTCCAATAGCGAGAAATTGAGGGAGGACATGGGGTCCAATAGCGAGAAATTGAGGGAGGACATGGGGTCCAATAGCGAGAAATTGAGGGAGGACATGGGGGCCAATAGCCAACGGTTAGAACAAAGGATGGGGGCCCAGATCGGAGGGTTAGGGAGTAGAATAGAGGGATTAGACAATAGATTAGGGGAAATACAGGAGGGGTTAATGGGGGTAGAAAACAGAATGGCCGTTCAGGAGAATCAAATGGAAGGGATGAAAAAGGGGTTAGAGGGGTTAGAAAACAGTATGGAAGGCAAATTGAGGGACATGAGGGACCAAGCGGAAAGGGAAGTTAAACAAATGGGGCAGCAGATAGAGGGGGTCAGAATGGGGGTAGAAACTAAACTGGATGCTCACAGGGAGGAAATGGAGCAGATGAGGGTGGCATCTGGGCAGGAGATGCAAGTGATGGGAGAGGAGATCAGAAGAGGTGTGAGTGAGGAGGTCGGAGGAGTGCGCGAGGAGGTGAGGCACTGTAAGGAGCGCATGGAGAAGGAGGTGAGAAAGGGGATGGTAAAATTGCAAGGTGGTATAGAGGAGTTGACGCTGGGAGTAGAACAACTGACAGTGGGACAAAAGGAGTTGGGGGACCAGGTAAAGAAGAACACAGCGGTAATAGAGGGTTTAAAATCGACACAGAAGGAGATGAAAAAGGACGTAGGGGTAATTAAAAAAGAGTGTCAGACGGTACATGAGGACCTGACGAGGAAAATGGACAAGGTGGTAGAGGTGATGGAGGTTAAAGAGCGGGAGGTGCGGGAGCACATAGAAAAAAATAAAGTGGAGTTAGAGGAAGAACTTAAGGGGGCGCACGAGGAGATGAAGGAGGTGAAGCAGAAATTAGAAGAAGTGGAAGAAGGGGTGAGCGAAATTAAGAAGCGACGGAGAGAGGATAAGAAAGAGATAAAGGAGGAAGTAAAAGAATTGGTCCAAAGTCTGTGTTCGGATCGTGATGATGTGCTCATTAACCGGATGAGGGATTCACAGGTGATGGAGGAGAAGCGAAGAGAAAGAGGACCCGGTGTAAGTGGTGACCAATATGGTCGTGCGTATGATGCGCCAGGTGACTTAATAAGCTTGGGGGTCGAGATAGACCCGGATGTTCGTGAGAGGCCAAGAGTGAGGTGTATGGCTGGTCCGGAGGGTATGGAACGAGAGGTGCGAGGTGTGGGTGAGCAAGGTTGTGGTGGTATGGAATGGGTAGCGGGTTGCGGAAGTGTGACCCATGCATCGACACCAACAGGGGTAGTTGTTAGAGGGACAGGGGAGGCACGAGAGCCCCTTGGGGGTAATGTACTGTGGGGGCCCGGCCGGTTCGGCCCCGCGCTGACCCCGCAAGGGGCGACGCACGGGGTCCGGCAGGCGGGCAACGACTCACATACGAGGTGGTCCCACAAGGTCCCACTCGCGCCGTATGACGGCAAGAGTGATCTACGCGCGTACCTGGCGCAGTTTGACTGTGTGTGTAAGGGCAACGGTTGGGGTGAGGACGAAGGTGGAGTACACCTAGTGGCCGCATTGCGCGGTGCGGCGGCGGAGGTGCTGACGGCATTACCAGCGGGTGCTCTCACCCTGCCAGCCCTCCGCGACGCCCTAATTAATCGATTCGGCATTGAACAGCAGAGCGAGCTTGTTAAAGCTCAGCTCGCGCTGCGAAAACGCAAGCCCCAGGAAGCCATCGGGGAACTTGCCCACGACATTCGCCACGCAGTGGGGATCGCACATGCTAGCATGGCAGCGGATTCCCGGGAAAGCCTGGCGCTGGACCATTTTATCCAGGCCCTCCCGGATATTGAGCTCCGGCAACAGCTCGCCATGTGGCGCCCGCAGACTCTGAGCCAGGCGGCTGACGCTGCGGCCCGTTGGGAAGCAGCAAGGCCCCTGGCCCGGGGGAGCGAGCGTCACGCAATGGCGGTCCGCCAGGTGGGACCTCCGATGGAGGGCGGACCCCTTAGGGGGCCCGCCCCCGACGTGAGTCCTGACCTGGCGGGCATGGTCCGGAGGCTGGTGGACCAGCGCCTGGCGGGACCTGGACCATGGCAGGCGGCCCCCGAGGTGGCCCGCGGTGGACCACGAGCGGGTAATCCAATTCGGACCTTCAGGGGGGGGAATTTGGAATTCCGGAGACAAGCACCTTATCAGGTGAGGTGCTATACTTGCAACCGTCTGGGTCACCTGGCGCGGCACTGTCGAGCCACGCGCCGGGATGATCCCCGGCGGTTGAGGTCCTCAACTCCGCCCAGGGGGGAGCGGGTTAGCCGACCACAGACACCCCCCCCCCGCCAGACCCTGGGAAACTAGAAGGTGTCGGGCACGTAGGGCGGTGTTCGGCAGAAGAGGATGGAGGAGAGCCCTCATTGACGCGACAGGTCATTTATTGTGGCCAAATTGGAACCGGTAGCCTGACAATCAGATGCAAAATTGCCGGCGTGGGGGTAGACGCCGTAGTGGACACAGGAGCTAGCGCCACGATCATCAGCCCTGTGGTCCTTGATTCGAGCGCAGGTGGCTGGGATAAGATCCAGCGCCTGCAAAATTATAGTTTGCAACTTGCTACCGGGGTAACGGCCCCGATCATAGGGCGTGGTTCTGTGACCCTCAAGTTAGGGTCGGTAAGGAGGGAGATAGATGTTTGGGTGGCGGAGGTGTGCGACCCATGTTTAATAGGGTTGGATTTGTTGACTGCCAGCGGTTGTAAAATCGACTTGTGCCGGGGGATCCTGCAGGTGGGAGTAGAAGAGCTGCCGTTAGGGGAGCGGAGCTGGAGGCGTCCGAGGCCGTGACCATCCCCCCAAGGGCCGAGGCGATAGTGCCGGCCCGGTGGGCAGCTCGCCCAACATGGCAGGAGTCCTGCGGCCTGGTCGAACCGGTGGCAGCGCAGTCCATACCGGGTTTAATCGTGGGCCGCACCCTTGTAAAAACGGACGGACCGGTAGTGGCCGTCCGAGTAATAAATATAAGTACAGAACCACGCACTATAGTAAGGGGCACGAGGGTAGCTGGCTGCACCCCAGTTGAGGAAGTCGCGACAGTGAGGGGCGAGAACGTCCAGCCGAGCCGGCCCCGGGGGGAGCCTTCAATAAGAAGTAGGAATTGGCCCGATCCCATTTGCGAGATGGTAAATCGTAGTAGCGTAGAGTTGGGAGGTACCCAGAGGGAGGCCTTACACAAACTGGTTGGGTCCCATTTGGACCTCTTCTCCCTGTCCACCGAGGATATTGGACGTACGGGCCTGGTGAAACATCAGATCCACACCGGTGAGGCCCGGCCTATTCGTCAGGCCGCCCGACGGCTCCCTTGGAGCAAGAGGGCGGAAGCTGACGAGCAGGTTGAAAAAATGCTCGACGCAGGCGTGATCGAGCCCTCGGGAAGTCCTTGGATGTCACCTGTTGTGCTGGTCAAAAAGAAGGATGGGACCACGCGGTTCTGCGTGGACTATCGCCAGCTAAACAACGTGACACTCAAGGACTTGTATCCCCTGCCAAGGATTGATGACACCCTCGATGCCGTTGCGGGCTCAAATTGGTTCTCAACTTTGGACCTCAAGAGTGGGTATTGGCAGGTGGAGATGGATAGGGCAGGGAAGGAGAAAACGGCATTTTCCACAGGTAAGGGACTGTATCAGTTTACTGTGATGCCGTTTGGTTTGTGTAACGCCCCCGCCACCTTTGAAAGATTGATGGAGCATGTACTAGGCGGCATGCCATGGCAATCATGCCTGGTGTACCTGGATGACGTCCTAGTACATGCCAAAACGTTCCCCCAGGCAGTAGCTAATTTGGACCAGGTGTTCGGGTGCCTCAGACAGGCAGGGTTGAAGCTGAACCCGAGTAAGTGCACCTTGTTTGCCAAGGAGGTGGCCTATTTGGGCCACGTCATCGGTTGCGAGGGGGTAAAAACGGACCCAGACAAAATTAAAGCGGTAGAGGAGTGGCCCGCACCACGTACCATCAAAGAGGTGCAGGGATTTTTGGGACTCTGCTCCTACTACCGGCGCTTTGTGGCGAAATTTGCGGAGTTGGCCCGTCCCCTCCACCGGCTTACGGAGAAGGGGACGCGATTTAATTGGACACGGGAGTGCCATGAGGCCTTCCAAAAATTGAAGGGGTGTCTAACATCCGCACCCCTTCTAGCTTACCCCACTAGCAACGGGGCATTTACCCTGGACACGGATGCGAGCCAGGAAGGATTGGGCGCAGTTTTGTCTCAGACACAGGAGGGCGTGGAGAGAGTGATTGGTTATTATAGTCGGGCCTTAAGTAGGCCCGAGCGAAATTATTGCGTCACTCGCAAAGAGTTATTGGCTATGCTGGCTGCCATGAACCATTTCCACCCGTACTTGTACGGGCGGAAATTTTTGGTTAGAACTGACCATTCCTCCTTGCAATGGCTCCTTCGGTTCAAGGAACCAGAGGGCCAAATTGCAAGGTGGTTGGAAAAGTTGCAGCAGTACGATTTTGATGTGGCCCATAGGGCCGGGAAGGCCCATGGTAATGCGGACGCACTCTCTCGGCGTCCTTGTCTGGGGGAAAACTGCAAATTTTGTGCAAGACACGAGGAGAGGGAACAATTGGGCGATTCGGACCCGACCCTCGTTGTCCGGGCAACCCGGGTGAGAGGGCCAATTTTGCCACTAACCGCAGATGAGGAATTCGGAACTTTGGCATGGAGCACGGCCCAGCAGGAGGATCCTGTCCTGGGGCCAGTGTTCAATTGGGTCAAATTGGGGCAAAGACCTAATGGGGAAGAGGTCACCCCCCTCGGGGCACAGACCAAGGCGTATTGGGCTCAGTGGAAAACCCTGGAATTGAAGGATAACATCTTGTATCGCAAGTGGGTGGAGGTTCCCTCTGATAAAACTTCCTGGCTGGTGGTAGTCCCAAATAAATTTAAGACCGATATATTGCAACAGGTGCATGGTACCCGCCCCGGCGGCCATTTGGGCAGGACAAAGACGACATCGCAGGTACGCCGGAGGTTTTATTGGGTGAATATGGGGCGCGACATACAGGACTGGTGTCGGAGATGCGACGCCTGTACTGCCAAAAAGGGACCAGCACGGAGGATGAGGGCCCCCCTTCAATTACACCAGGTGGGGGCCCCCCTAGAGCGGGTGGCCATGGATATCCTAGGCCCACTACCCCGCACCCGCCTAGGTAATAAGTACATCCTCGTTGTGATGGACTACTTCACCAAGTGGCCGGAGGCCTACGCCCTCCCCAACCAAGAAGCAGGGGTGGTAGCGCAGGCCTTCGTGGAAGGATTTGTGTGCCGGCATGGGATTCCACAGGAGTTGCACACCGACCAGGGACGAAATTTTGAGAGCAAATTGCTAAAAGATGTGTGCAGTCTCCTGTCAATTCGGAAAACCAGAACAACGCCTTTAAGACCTCAATCTGACGGGATGGTGGAAAGATTCAACCGAACTTTAATCCAACAACTGGCACTGTTCACCGCCACCCGTCAGGATGACTGGGACGAACATCTCCCTTATTTGCTCATGGCCTACCGAACCAGCCAGCACGGGGCCACCGCATGCAGTCCAGCGTTGCTTATGTATGGGCGGGAGTTACGGGCTCCCGCCGACTTGCTATGCGGTCCCGTGCCAGACACAGTGGTTAACCCGCCGAGGGAGGGGTACGCACGTCACCTAGAGGAAGGCATGGAGCTAGTCCATGCCTTCGCCCGCCGCCAACTCCATCTGGCGGGGGAAAAGATGAAGCGCAGGTACGACCACCAGAGCCAGGGGAGTCAGTACACTCCGGGGATGAAGATTTGGTTCTTCAATCCCCGGAGGAGGAAGGGTAGGTGCCCGAAACTCACCTCTCCCTGGCAAGGCCCGGGGGTTGTCCTGTCGCAAGTCTGTGACGTGGTAGTAAAAATCAAAATGGGGCCAAGAGCCCTCCCTCGGATCGTCCACGCCGACCGGATAAGGCCTTACACCAGCGAGCAGGCGCCCCCGTGGATTGCCTCGGCTTTAGATGCCGAGGCGGGACCCAGTACCTCTGAATAAGGGGGGCTTATTAGTGCCAGAGGACTGGGGGATTGATGAGCGATGGGCCCGGTGGGTAAGGGTGGCATCCCTGCCACCCTTCCCATGTGGGGCAAATGCGCTATAGTTTATGGGGTGTATGGCAGTGGAAACTAGCCCGGGTGGGTTAGGATATGGTGTGTAGGGCCCTAGAAGATTGACATTAGGTGACGTTAAGATTAGTTAGTGACTGATACCTGTAGTGGGGACGCAGGTAGATTAGAGTGGATGATAAAGACGAGGGAGCGCAATAGTTTAAAGGGACGACTGGGAAGCGCAAGTTTCAGAGGGGAGTAGTTAGATGAGATGATGCTGTGTGAGAACTGGACAGGTGTGTGGAGTAGTGAGTGTTGTGGATCAGCGCGAATGCGCTTGGGGAGAGAAGGGTGCAGGTGGCACCAGGTGTGAGAGCACAGGTGTGCACGTACAGGTGTGTGGAATACATGGAGTATTGGAATGAGTGGTGTGGAGAGAGTTGGAGTAAGTGGTACGGAGTGGTGTGCATGGTGCGAAGGTGTGGATGGGGGAAGAGTGGACCCCTTTCACGAGTACCCGGGGCGGGTAGTGTAAGTGTTAGGTAGAGGGTATAGGTAAATTGTGGTTGGATATTGGCATTTGTGGTGCGGTTGCAGAATGGTATTGTGGATGGGTGCATTAGTGTTGTGGAAATGGCTGGGCGTGTAGCCTGTTAGTGTGTGTAGTTGGTTTGGGCACTCCACCACTGTGAGGATGTCGGCCAGGTGAGGCCGCAGGTGGGCGCTGGGAGCCGGTAGAGTTGTGGATGGGGCCCGAGGATCCGGAGGACGGACCCGGGTAGCCCAGTGCCAGAGAGGGCACCGAGTGGGGAGAGCGCCAGAGGGCCTTCCCCAGGTAGATAGGTTAGGGTAAGGAGCAGGTAAGCTCGGAGGCAACTGCAGTGGTGGAGGTGTGCAGGTGGGTAGACCTGCTGGGAGAGCTACACGTCACAGCCCAGAAATTGTGCGAGAGCACCGAGTGTTGAATCGGGGGAGTGAGACCCCAAATTGAGAGGCACCACAGATTGGTCAATGGGAATTGGTTTTTAGAACCCATAGTGTAAGTGGGCCAATGGTTTGGCAGGGAAAGACCCCAGGTAATGTAAAGTTGTTAAAGTCATTTAGGAAATAGTTAGGATTGATGAACCTGTCGCACCATACGCAGCCACTTACCTGTGATGATGATGACTCCACACCTGTGTTCCTTTGTTCTGTGTGCAGGAAATGAGAATTGCTGTGTGGATTGGTGAGACGCATCACGACGTGGATGAGACATTGGGGTGATTCCATCTCTCCCTCCTTAGGAGGGACTGATGATGAATTGGTGATGGCAAATTTTGCTGTTGAGTTGGAGATGGCAAATTGTGATGAGAGTTGGAAATGGCAAATTTGATTGGTTAGGAGGGAGAGAAGACGAATTTGGTTTATGGGAGGAACGGGGAAGACAGTAGGGACGTTTGTTGATTTGTAAAGTAGATGTTTATGGGTAGTGTTATGTTTTGTGGATACAGTAAGGGGTAAGGGAGGGGCAATGTAGGTTACCTGGTGGGGGGGGGGGGGGGGCGTACGGTAGGAACATACCTGTCTCACCTGGTTCCCATGTGCCCCCAGTGTGCATTACCTTATATTGCATGCACTTTTGCGCCCTTACCACCTGACTCACTTGTCTGCTTCTTTTGTCTCCCACCTCCGAGGATCTGGCTTTGGGGCAGAGAGAGAGGAGAGAGAGGTGCTGGCTCCGCAGTTGTGGGCCTGTACTTTCGCTGCTTGCTGCCTGGATCGATACACCATATGGACCGCAATTTTTGTGGCCGCCCACCATGGACCGCAGTTCTTTTGCGGGCAAGCACCACCCGTTGATGGACCTATGGGTCAACGTGGCACCTATGCCAGACAGGTGAACCACTTTTAGTTGGCCCCCTGACGGCCATAATACAGAAATGGACGCGGTTGGCGCCTTTCTTTATTTTTGAAAGAAGCCAGAAGGCCAAGTGCACTTCAGGAAGGCAAGACCAGCGGCAGAACATCGGCCGGCTGCGACACCACCGGTGACGTTGAACACTTTATTGGTGCACCGGATGGTGCTGACTGTACATGATGGGGTGGTGCTTTTGGTGCTTGGATGGGGTGCTCTGCACATTATTAAAGGCCATAGGGCCACAGGGCACTCGTGGGTTGGTGTATCGATGCTGGCATGCATGCTCTCTCTCTATGCATAACATCTGCATGTGTTCCTCCAAAAACAGGTCCTGGATCGTAGTGTAAATATCAGTGTAGTCTTGTATAAATGATGCTCCCTACCGGCTGTATGTTTAGTTTGAGGATTCTTTCCGCGATTCGGTTATCCTGTGGGTGTGTTTCTGTGAGGAGAAGGGTGCAACGTCGCAGGGGGACATATTTACTCATTTGTGAACATCTGTAAAACTGTCGCACTCAGGGTTGAGTTAATAGTAGAGGGAACTACATCTGAGTGCCACACTAACGTAGGTAAAAATTTATCGGGTCGGTACGCCCCAAGGTAGAGAAGGGTGCAATGTTGCGGATATGGGATTTGGCCTCCATCCATATCCGCTTGTAAATATTCCCCTATTTCCCCAATACTCCCCAACTATCCCCAATCCCCCATTCCCTAGTCCCATTGTCTGTAAACAACACTCTGTAGCCCCGACCTTCCCCTTTTTCCCCCATTAAATGTCGTGCCCAGGTTCACCGCATCTCACGTAGACAACTATAGGACATCTTGCTAGTTATTCTTAGTCTATGTCAGTTAAGGACTCGTTTCCATTAATTCTGACTCTTCGTTGCACCAGAATGTGATTGTATGGCACCATTAGTAAGTTTAGGACCTCCCAATACCTCCCCGCATCTCTTCCTCATGGAACAACAACACCAACAACAACAACAGCGGCGGCGGCGTGGCGGCGGCACGGGGAGTGTGCGTCCTCACTCCGGCTTGGTTAGCCGCCATTGAACATGTGCTCCGACGGGCTTACCACGCAGGGGCTCACTGTCAGCTCCTCATCAAGGGCGGAGCCCGGTAACCCCCCGCACCCAATAAGAAGCGGTGGACCGATTCCATCTGGGGCGGAGCTAACGAGCCGAGGGTGTGTCACTCCCCGCTGGACATGCGCAGGAAGACGGAGGTGACGTCAGATGTGCCTCAGCTTGGAGAGAAAAGGACGCCACCTCCAGCGCGACGATACCTCCCCGCATCTCTAGACCGGACCGGGTCGATTCTGCCCCTGAGCCAAGGTGCACCTTGAGCTATCGACTGCCTGCCCTTCCTTGCCATCAATCCCTGTGTGAGTCAGTCTTGTCCCGTTTGTCTGTGGTCTGTCGGGGCGAAGATAAGACTGTGTCTAAGTGTCCATCTTGCTGTGCTTTACCTCTTGTCGTGTAATCTAACCGTTCTGCATAACCAATATTATATCCTCCTTCGGAGGTCTTGAGAACTGTACCCCTTGTGTCGTTGCCTTAATCCCAGCCGTTGTGGCCTTTTCCTTCATTGATTTAGCATAGCGCGATTCGGCCAACGTTCGAGTGTAATCGGGTAACTTGTGCGAACACGGCGGCCATTCCGCTCGGTCAAGCAACATCTAAGTCGTGTCCGTAACAATATATATATATATATATATATATATATATATATATTGTTACGGGTCGCGGACAGATGTTATATTGACCGAGCGGTGGTGTATTACCGCGACCTAACAGGATCCCCGACTCACCCGATTCCACCCAAACGTTGGCCGGATCGCACCGCAGCTGCTCAATGAGGGAAAAGACAAAAACGACGAATGCAAAGAGGAAAACGAAGGCAAAGAAAGGTTTGGAAATACTACTGAATTTATTGACTATTTACACACAAGCAAAAAGAAAGCAGTCACGTTTATTTACAAGCACATAAGACGCAGGTGACACAGGGAAAATACTAGCTTATTCAGACTTAATTAACCCAGGACAGAACAAACAGAACAACTCACGTACACAAGAAGGATGGAAAGGCAGGAGGTGGAAAGGCAGGAGGTGGATGGCTGGAGGGAGAGGGAGGTCCAAGGGGGTCCCGCAGCACAACCGGCGCGTTTAGCAGCCGCCGTTCAGGCCCCACGCTGCTGTTTTGGCTGCTGTGGCCTCCGCTGCGTTCCCAGGACTTGTCTGACGCGTCTGGTCCAAACCCTCAACTCTTTCTTGGTTCACTCACACCTCACCACCGACTCCTCACCACAACCAACGCAACCACTGACCGCCACCACCGACTCCTCACCGCAACCAACTGACCACCGACTCCACTGACTGACTCTTCACGACTCTCTCTCTTGGGGACCAACTCTCTCTGGCAACCGACTCACTTGCTTCCTGCGTGCGCGCCTTTATAACGCCTCCAGCGATTAAGCCGCCGGCCTTTTGGACACGCCCATCGGGGTGCTCACCTCGGCCCTGGTTGGTCGCGCGACCCTCGGGCTCCGCCCTTGATGACGACGGGCGGGCACGCCCCTCTTCCCCTCTATGACGAGGTGGAGACACGCCTTTCTTCCCGACTCGAGCACATGGTCAATGGTGGTTTTTGGAGGGGAGGTAATTCGGCAATCGAGGCCCGGCAATGACGGAAGGGGATGTAAAAGGAAATGGAGATTTTGGGGATGGGAAGGAAAGGGGATCTATTCTCTTTCACTGGTGCAATGGAGTACTTCAATTAATGGGAGACACAGCCTTACTCTAAAACACAGAATAAGAGATAACTATCAACAGGGGTATTCTATTATTTGGCTGATGTGTATGCTCGTGGACTAATTATGGGATGCCCTTTCACCTTTACACAGCTCCGGAGGTAGGGGGGCGCAGAATAAACAATAATAATAATAGTACAGCACACAATCAAAAAATATACAGTCCTCATCTCCGCAACAATATATATATATATATATATATATATATATATATATATATATATATATATATATATATATATATATATATATATCCATCCACAGTGGGAGATCTGTTGAATGACGGCAACAGAGGCTTTCTTTCACCTGAGGCACTTGCAGGAAGAATAGCCCTCAGGATGATCAGAATTTTTTCTAGGATTCTCAACGAAGTAAAGAACTCATTGCCTCTTGATTGCTTGACTTATTTGGAGAATCCTTGTGATGATGACCACTGGTGAAGCGAGGGGTTGGAGGGGCGAATGGGGCGGCCGCCCGGATCGGCACTTTTGGGGGATGGCAAATTTGTTTTGTTGCATCCATAATCTATCAACACTTTTGAGGACCATTTTCCCATGGCGCATGAAAGCGCAAGCAAAGAGAGGGGTCGAACTGTGCAAAAAGACCCTCGTTGGGTGAGCTACAGGGCACTAAAGTAGGTCCCACAATCACAACAACAACATGCTTAGTAAGCCAATGACCATTTACAAAGGCAGACAAGTACAGATACATTCAAAGTACACCACCCATATGCCAAATAAATAAATAAACTAGATGGTATTCATAGAAAACTTTCCCTGCACAGTCAACTTGGTGCAAGCCATCTCTTCTGTTTTTGAAGGTTTTTTTTTTCTTTGATCCAATATGGCTGATCTTTGATCCAATATGAACGATTACATCATAGATTTATATTCACTAATATAATATTGTTGCGTAGGTCATGCTCAATAAATTTCAAACTGATCAGAATAAGCGTTGTCCCTGTCGAATGACATAATTGTTAACAACACCTATTCCCCATGCGGAGTTCTATGAATACTGTTTTGTTTATGAGGGTAGATAAGAGAATACAGTAGGAAAGATAGAATTGTATAGAAATAGCATGGACCGTGTGACATGTAGGAGCATTTCAATGTACGTAAGTAGGGGGAATATAGCTTAAGGTTGTTTTGATGTGCATCATAAGGGGGATGGTGCTGTGCTAATTGGAGTAGGGTTTAAGGTTAATTTCCCCTGTACGTGAAACCCTCTGTGGCCAACCCTAGAAATTTAACAACTGCCGGCCAAGCAAGGAAGGACCCCGCCAAGTGGTTCATGCTCCCTGGACAAATACGGCAGGGATCGTCTTTGGTACGGTGGGCGGGGGGAACAGGCGCAGCGGACCACGCTCCCCAAGAGACACGTCCAGATGACCTGGGCGGAGCGTGAGGCAAGCTCAAAGAAGCAGCTTCGTGATTGGTTCGGAGAGCGAGAGTGCGAGCGACAGCAAGAAGCTTCGGGATTGGTTGGGTGAGGCGAAGATTGCGATTGGTTCTGGCCGAACAAGAAGCCTGGATTTTTCGGTGTTCCTGAGGAGAGCGATTGGTGCGGCGATTGTGAAGGAGCTTCGACTGTAGGGCTCTTTGGTGGGCTGGAGGCCGCACTGGCTCTTCCTAAACGGTGGAGAAAACGAGGAGGGCCGTCTTCGTGCTCGCCTCTCGCCTTGTTCCCAGGCGCTAGCGACCACCACTGCCGACCTCACCAACAGGACCCATTGGGGACAGCTAAGTGCCGGATAGGGAGCTTTTATTTTGGTTACTTTACCCTGTGTGTGTGGTT
This sequence comes from Myxine glutinosa, assembly GCF_964187855.1. NCBI lineage: Eukaryota > Metazoa > Chordata > Myxini > Myxiniformes > Myxinidae > Myxine > Myxine glutinosa. The sequence goes on along the minus strand of NC_136265.1, from coordinate 124,694,605 downwards.
GAGTCTGAATGGTGGTACATCGCCATATAATTTTACCCCAACTTCATTTTCGTTACTTTCGTCTGCCCCTCATTTTATTATCAATCATTATTGTTGCATTTTTGTTGCCACGTTTCGATTGGGTTTCAAAATAAACCCGTGTGTTTTGTATAGTTAAAAGCTTCATGTCTTTTTCCTCTGACGCGTGCAATAACTGCCATAATCGGGAAGTCACCTCGGAGTTGATGCTCGTTCGGTTCATCCATCCAAGGCTGGTGTTAACTAGCTACAGATGCGACAATACCATCTAGCTGATTCATTGCACAATTAAAATACATAAATAATAATCGTAATATAATTAATTTCCTAATAACATACCTAAACCACCACTGCTTTATCCAAATCTGTAACTTTTTGAAAATTAATTAATTAATCGAGAAAATTAAATAATCAATCGATTAATTGATTCATCAATAAATCAAAAATACCCTTGACAGCCAAATCACTTGGTCATTGTCGTTTCCAAATATCAGCTTCTTAGCTCAAAGGATGGCTGAGATATCATCTGGACAAACAAACAAGGAACTACAGACACTTTCAAAGTACACCACCCCATGCCAAATAAATAAATAATATATTCTCCAGCGGCAATGCCAAATCAAATAAATCATCCGGACAAACAAACAAACAAACAAACAACTGGAATGAAAGCCGAGTATTTCCTTTCAGCGCTCGTCATTGCCAGGCCCCTTCGACACCCGGCGATGACGTCATGCAGCACCTGGAGATAGAATAGGAAAGGAGCGGTGTACAGCAAACAAAAGTCTAACTGGTTACTTGTAAATGTACTGTACTTCATTTGATTTGTAATAAAGTTATTAGCTCCCGTTGGACTTATTCCGAAATGAGGGCTTATGGATTTGGTCTTGTCCATCGGTCCGTCCGCAACCATATCTCGACGATGTATGGGCCGATTTTGCTCATACTTGGCACAAAGACAGTACATGATAGCTTACATATGCATGTCATTTTCTTTCGAGATCACATCCAAGATGGCTGACTGGCGGCCATTTTGTCAGTTGCACGTATCCCCAACCATTTCTTGAACATGCATGGTCCGATTTTGTTACAACTTGGCACAAGCACAGCACATGATGGTGTGCACGTGCACATCGGTTTATTTTGCGACCTGATCAAAGATGGCCGACTGGGAGACTGGCAGCCATTTAGTTGTAAAAATACCCGATATTGAACACGTCCTCAACAATTAATCAGACATACATTTACCGATCTTATTCAAACTTTGCACACATACAAATAATGACGGCACACATATGCACGTCTTTTTGATTTCGAGATCAGATCAAAGATGGCCGACTGGTGTCCATTTTGTTACTTAGATGTGTACCCAATTGTTTCTCGACATGAATGGACCGATTTGGTTCAAACTTGGCACAAAGAAAATACAGGAGAGATTCATATGCAGAAGATTTTGTTTTGTAATCTGACCAAAGCAAAATTACTAAAACCACAGGGGCTATGACCTTTTATGTCTTTTTCTTTTTATTTCATTAGGCATTGTTTTTAATTCAGCATACGAGTTACGAGGGGTGGCAATTTGACATCTCGCCCTGAGCATCATTTTTCCTCTATATGCCACTGATGATGGCGGAACTGTACAGGATTGCCTCGATACTTTCATGGCTTTTAAAATCAATCCACCAGGTGACGATCTCTCCCAGCCACCACCTGCACACAATATGAGCAGGTACCTGGTGTAGCTGGGGTATCCTTCTGTGGACTATCAGGGAAGGATATATATCAGCAAGTTGTCTATTCACTTCATTTTATTACACTTGCAGATCGGCTAGACATTCTCTGGCATGAGATTCTTCCGCCACCCTTGCCTGCCCATTCACAGTGGGAGTCTTTTTTATCTCTCCCCAACACCAAAATGGTTGGTGACCTAAGTTGGAGATTGCTTCATGGAGCACTGAGTTCTGGGGCTCTGTTTTCAACATTTCATAAAACTTTACTGCTATATGTTGTTTTTGTCGCGAAATGGAAACCATCTTTCACATATACATGCCATGCCATCGTTGTCAACCAATTTTCTTGCTGGTGAAAATTCTGCGATTACATTTCTGGCTTCATTTTTCTCCAACACTTTATATTTTGGAAACCCCATAAAGGACGAAAGCAAATCACGAGATCTCCTTGCAAATTTTATTTTGGCCTCTGCAAAATTTGCAATATACAAAACCATAAAGGTGAAGATTGAAAATAATGGAGTGCAACATCATTTTGCATGCCTGAAAGCTTCATTACTCCCCTCTGCCTGTATTATTTCAAAATTCAAGATGGCACTGGAGTCAACTGAGTATGCAAAGGTTTGGAGAGAGCTGGATCATAAGTGATGCGCTTTGCTGTATTTCCCCACAAGGTATGAGTATTATTAGTTACACCATGGACGTGAAGCGAAAAGCGGGGTTAAGCAATTGGGTCGTGGAATCGTGTCCGTCTGTCTGTCTTATAAGTTTATGATCGACATTTTATGATCAAGGAACAACTTATTTAAATCCAATGAACACGAATCCGAACATCAATAGGAAGACACGTCTGCCGTTCAACAGTACCGTCTTTGAACTTGTCCCGATCGCACACATCCACAGAGGGGAGGGAGATAATATTCTTACTCTGTCTGCCTGGCAGTCAATCAAAATTGAAAATCATTCCAAACAGGAACCTTACTGTTTTTAAGGACGTTATAACGGACACAAACAACAGGCACAAGCAGCTAATGCAACGTGTTCGATAAGATGGTGTAATAGAGACTGGGTAAAACGGCAGTAAAACCGGAAATTAATTTATTTATACACCTTTAAACCTCTTTAAACCTTTATTTAAATTTAATTATATACTTGAACATTGTAGAACACAAATGGCCTTTTTTTTTTGGTCTACAAGATCGAGGCTCGTGTAAGAGCTAACATTAATCACAAAAAGACAAACTGACACATAAAACATAAGATAAAGGGGGTGGGAGACAAGATGGGGAGAGAGAGGAAAGCACACAAGTAGAACATTTGAAAGCAGGGACATCGAGAGATCTGTGGGAGGGAGAGGGCTTGGGGGGAGAAGGCGTGGGCCTAACAAACGCAGGGACTGATGTTCTCGGGTCTCCTACCATAGAACCCTTTTCATCGAGTTGGCATTGGGGGGGGGGGGGGGTGGGAGAGGTATAAAACACATGGACACTGCTTTGTTGATACTTCCAATAACCTCCAGTTTTGCAGTACTTGGACAAGTTTTTAGAGGGTGGTGAAAAAGTGGATTTATAAGACTGCTCCAGCAGCGCAAAAGTTTATTTCTAACGACTTTAAAACTCATTATTTTATTAAAATTGAACTGCTGTAGAGACATGTGACATTACAAATGCACGAATTATAATATTATGCACGAAAAAAAAATGAATGAAAAAATAAATGAAACAATTGAATTATAATTTAAAGATGCACGTGCAGGGTACAGTGTTCTATAAACTGCCTAGTTTTTTTTTTGGTCCATTTTTTTTCTAACTCTGTGTTGGGAGTACTTTGTCTCCAAAATGCTCCGCCTTGTCTACTGCAGGTCCGACCATGGACTTGCACAGTATGGAAAAATCGAGTGATACCAAACAGAGAACTTGTGTCTGCCTGAGCACAAACCTTTGCTAATACTGTTACTGCAGCAATGGTTCTGGATTTAGGCGGTTTCATGAAGAGCGGGTTGCTGGTGGACCGCCTGCGTCCTGCAGATACATTGGGGGGACGGGGAGTGGAAGACCATAGATGAGGTGCAAGACGACAGAGACCACTGCCCTGTCTGTGATGGCGAAGTGATAGGCCCATTGACTCAGCTTCAACGCAAGAGATTCCAATGGTCTTGAAAGCCTTGGTTTCCATGGCATCAAACTGAGCAAGCTATGGGGCAGGGGAGCCAGCCCCAGACAGGAGAGCAGTACTTCATCAAGGGGTGGATGAAGGCCTTGTAGGTGGACAGAAGCTCAGGTGTGCCAATGAAAGACTTTGCACAACGGAAGATGCCCAGTCGGTGTCGGGCCCTAGAGGCCAACTTTGAAATGTAGCTTGCCCAAGAATGATCATGGCTGAGAGTGAGACCCAATAGTTTGAGTGAGTAAATCTCTTCGAGAGGATTGCTGAGAAAGTAGATGGGAGGATTTGCCATACTGTTCAGAGAGAGAGAGAGAGAGAGTGAGAGTGAGAGTGAGAGTGAGAGTGAGAGAGAGAGAGAGAGAGAGAGAGAGAGAGAGAGAGAGAGAGAGTGTTTGGGATTTCTCAGGATTCAAAGACAGATTCCAAGTGTTTGACCAGATTGTCATTTTGTCAAGGTCTGAGGAGAGGGAAGAGGCTGCTGCCTGTCAGAAGGATGAGGGATGTCATGGCAGAGAGTGAAACTATCAGCAAATAGATAAGGAGGATTTTCCAGAGATTCAGTGAGATCATTGATGAAGATTAGGAATAAGATGGGGCCTAGAACACTGTCTTGGCGAACTCTAGCCTTGACAGGAAGAGAAGACCAGGTTCTGTTGAGAGCCACACGTTGGATACGAGAGCAGAGGAAGTCAGTATTCTGGGAGGGTAGTTGGCCTTGCATTGCATTGGCAGACCGTTTGGAGAGTAAGGCAGACTGCCAGATTGTATCAAAAGTTTGAGATATGTCCAGAGAGACGGCCCTGATGTTCTGTTTGTCATTGATGGCCTCCATCCATTGTTGAGAGAGTAGAAGTAGCATGTTCAAAGTAGCATGACCTGGTCTGAAACAAAATTGGTCATCTGAGATGAGGTTGGTGGAGAAAAGGAATGATTTTATGTCAACTGTGATGAAGACCTTGCTGATAATTGGAAGTTAGCCAATTGGTCTGTAGTAGAGTGGATCCCTTTTTGCACCTTTCTTATGGAATTCTGTGATGTTAGCTGATTTCCAAGCAGATGAAAAATGACCTGTGATAAATGACATGGTGAAAATGCCAGAGAAAGGCAGTCCACGGCCAGCAGAGCAGATTTTTAGGACGCGTGAGCTGATGCCATCTGGTCCAGTTGCAGAGTAAGTCGAGGATTGCCAGAAAATTTCTCCATCTCAGGTGCAAAAGACACACAATCCAGGAGCAGTTGGGTATGACTAGGAAGGGTGAGTACAGAGGCGTTAGGGACAATATTTTGAATAAATCACAGAAATGAGGCTTTCGGCCTTCTCACGAGACAAAAGGTTCGGGCAATAACTCACGGACTCTTTTTGAACGTCCATCCCAAGTGCATGCCAAGATGGCTGCCACAGGAACCTTTCCCGAGGAATTCTGTGCGAGTGCCCTTTTAGATATACCCAGCATTTTTCCGAATATCATTGAATCCACAGAGCATATAACCTTTTAAATTGTACCTCCTTCTGTCGTATGCATCGTATTCATCTTATAAAAGGCAAAATGTGGTGCTTTCACAGCTTTGTGCTCGGAGTAGGATTTGGATGTAGATTTGAGACAGTGATTTCCCCTAGTTTCTGAAAGATATTTCCACTTTTTGTGGTCCATTTCTACAGAGAACACAGACTGCCTGGACTTACTGGGCATGCTCAATGGAATTTCCACCAATCACGAGCCAATAAAGTCCAATAATTTCCAAAAAAAAAGGATGATTGCACCAATGCATGGTGTACACTGTACAGCGTTCAGGCTTCAGAATGTACCTGAATAACCTCCATCTTCTATTATTATTTGGTCTTTTCATTGATAAATTTCTCAATGTATGGAAATCCTGGACTCCATGTCCTTTCCTCCTGACAAGGTGGAAAAGTTTCTGTCAACCCTCGACTCTGATTCTGCAACTGGACCTGACGGCATCAGCCCACGGGTCCTAAAATCCTGTTCTTCTGCTCTTTCACTCCCTCTCTCTGTTCTCTTCACCCTCTCTTTTGCTCAAGATCAACTGCCATCTGCTTGGAAATCAGCCAACATCACCGCTTTGCACAAAAAGGTGCAAAAACAGATCCTAGCAACTACAGACCAATCAGCCTTCTACCAATCATCAGCAAAGTCATGGAATCCATCATTGCTTCGGATGTGAAATCTTTCCTCTTCTCCAATGGCTTGATCTCTGATCATCAATTTGGTTTCAGACCAGGTCACTCTACTCTGGACATGCTGCTTCTGCTGTCTCAACAATGGATGGAGGTCCTCAATGCCAAACAGGAAATTAGAGCTGTCTCCCTCGACATATCACATGCCTTCGATACAGTCTGGCACCCTGCTCTGCTCACCAAACTCTCCTCCTTTGGTATCCATGGAAATCTCCACGCATGGCTGGCGGACTTCCTCTCTAGTCGTAGTCAATGTGTGGCACTGAATGGGTTTCTCTCATCTCCTCTTCCTGTTCAGGCTGGAGTTCCCCAAGGCAATGTTCTGGGCCCTGTGCTTTTTCTGGTCTTCATCAATGATCTCTCTGACTCTCTTCAAAATCCTCTCTATCTCTTTGCTGATGACTCCACTCTCTGCCGCTCCATTCCTCTTCCCTCAGATCGGCAGTCGGCAGCCTCCTCACTCTCTGCAGACCTGGACAAAATCACAGACTGGGCAAACAAGTGGAACATGTCTTTCAATCCTGACAAATCTCACACTCTTACGATGTCTCTCCGAAAAGACCGACTGGACAACCCTCCCATCTACTTTCTGAATAATCCTCTCCAAGAAGTTCTGTCACTCAAGCTTTTGGGTCTCACTATCTGCCATGATCTTTCCTGGGAAAACCACATTTCCAAGCTGGCCTCCAAAGCCAGTCACGGACGGGGCATCCTCCGTCGTGTGAAGTCTTTCCTTGGCACACCTGAGCTCCTCACCACATACAAGGCTTTTATCCGCAGCTCAATGGAGTACTGCTCTCCCCTCTGGGCTGGTGCTCCTGCCTCACACCTAGCTCGTCTTCACGCTGTTGAAACCAAAGCATTCAGAATCATTGGAATCTCCCGCGATGGCGCTATCTCCGAGGGCCTTTCACTTACTCACCGCAGGCAGGTTGGTGGTCTTGCCGTCTTCTACCGACTCCTCTCCGGCCTTGCTCCCCCAGCTCTCTCTGGGCTCTGCCCCCCAAATATTCCTACATGTCGCACAAGATCTGCCTGCAACCCTCTTATGGTTAAACTGCCAAAATCAAGACTCTCTGCTCACCTTCACTCCTTCATTCCTCTTTTCTCCCGCCTCTGGAACAAACTCCCTCACTCTCTTCAATCCCACTCCTCCCTCCAGGTCTTTAAAACGGCTGTTCACCACCATCTCTTATCTTCCCCCATTCAAAACCTTGATCTTTTCTACCCCGCTAATTTCACCCCAAAACCACTTTTTTGAAATGCCAACTTCTTTCCTGGGAGTCCTTGGTGTCCTTGTGTTTTATACTTCTCCCACCCCCCCCACCCCCTAAGCCCTCTCCCTCCCACACATCTCCTGATGTCCCTGCTCTCAAATGTTGTGTTTGTGTGCTTCCCCTTCTCTCCCCATCTTGTCTACCGCTCCCTCTTTTTATATATTTTGTTTGTCTGTTTGATTTGTTTGTGTGATAAATGTTAGCTCTTCCACGAGCCTCGATTCTGTATACAAAAACAAAAAAAATAAATTCCAATAAGTATAATAGTAGTTATTTTACATCCAATAAGTATAATCGTAGTTATATTTATAGCCAATAAGGATAAGAGTAGTTATATTTACATCCAATAAATATAATAGTAGATATTTTACATCCAATAAGTATAATCGTAGTTATATTTATAGCCAATAAGTATAAGAGTAGTTATATTTACATCCAATAAGTATAAGAGTCGTTATATTTTCATGCAAGAAGTATAATAGTAGTTATAGTTAAATCCAAGAAGTATAATAGTGGTTATATTTACATCCAATAGGTATAATAGTAGTTATATTTATAGCCAAGAAGTATAAGAGTCATTATATTTACATCCAGGAAGTATAATAGTAGTTATAGTTAAATCCAAGAAGTATAATAGTAGTTATATTTACATAAAAGAAGTGTAATAGTAGTTATATTTACATAAAATAAGTATAATAGCAGTTATAGCTACATCCAAGAAGAATAATCATAGTTATAGTCACATACAATAAGTATAATAGTAGTTATATTTACATCCAAGAAGTATAAGAAGAGTTATATTTTCATCCAAGAAGTATAATAGTAGTTGTAGTTAAATCCAAGAAGTATAATAGTAGTTACAGTCACATGAAAAAGTAAGTACACCCCATGTGAAGTTTTGACTTTTTCAACATATTTCAACATACAGCTATTTAATTTTCATTTCAACAATATTGATAGATAAAGGTGATATAATATAAGAAATATCATGAAACATTTACATTTGTAGTCCATTGTATAATTTAAATAAACATAAATGAAAATTTCGCATGTGGAAAAAGTAAGTACACCCTTGGCTCTAATAGGTGGTATTTCCTTCCCCCTTTGGCAAAAACAACCTCAAGTAGGCGTTTCTTATAACTGTCTACCAGTCTCTAACATCGACTGGGAGAAATTTTTTCCCACTCCTCCATGCAGAATTCTTTCAGCTGTGCGATTTTTGAGGTTTTTTTTTTGCATGCACAGCTCGTTTCAAATACCCCCACAACATCTCGATGGGATTTAGATCAGGGCTTTGACTTGGCCATTCCAGAACCCTCCATTTCTTTCTTTTCAGCTATTCCTTGGTGGATTTACTGGTATGTTTAGGGTCATTTTCATGTTGCAAGGTCCACCTTCGATTGAGCTTCAACTCTCCGACAGATGGCCTCACATTATCCTCAAGCACCCTCTGGTACAATGAAGAATTTATAGTGGATTCTATGATGGTGAGCTGCCCTGGCCCTGATGCAGCAAAGCTGCCCCAAACCATAATATTTCCACCACCATGCTTTACAGGTGGTATCAGGTTCTTGTTGTCAAATGCTGTCTTTGGTTTTCGCCAAACATGTCTTCTGGTACTGTGGCCAAATAGCTCTACCTTTGACTCATCTGTCCTGAGCACATTGTTCCAGAAGTGCTCGTCTTTGCCTAGGTGTTCACTGGCAAACTTTAGTCTTGCGCTGATGTTCTTTCTGGACAGCAAGGTTTTCCTTCTGTCACACCTCCCATGTAGATCAAATTTGTGCAGCCTCTTTCTAATGGTAGACTCATGCACTTTGACATCAACCATGGCAAGAGCTACCTGTACGTCCCGTGATGACATTCTGGGGTTCTTAGAGACTTCTTTCAGCATCTTGCGGTCTGCTCTCGGGGTGAACTTGCTGGGGCGGCCTGGCCTGAACAAGTTGGCAGTTGTTTGAATTTTTCTCCACTTGTAGATGATCTTCCGGACAGTCGAATGATTGATTTCAAATTGTTTGGAGATCTTTTTAAGTCCCTTCCCAGACTCGTACGCATCTATAACCTTCTTTCTGAAGGCCTCAGAGAGCTCTTTTGATCTAGGCATGGTGACGCCGCACACTTCAACAACAAAGAGAAAACCAAACTAAATGTCTGAGGTTTAAATAAGACAGGTTCCTCCAAGATCTCTCCATAATTGTAGTTATAGTTGCATCCAAGAAGTATAATAGGCGGTTATATTTACATAAAAAGTATAATAGTAGTTATATTTACATAAAATAAGTATAATAGTCATTATATTCACGTCAAAGAAGTATAATAGTAGTTATAGTCACATCCAAGAAGTATACTAGTAGTTATATTTACATTAAAAGTATAATAGTAATTGTCTACTATTTAAGAGAGATTTTGGTCTGTGTGTCGCTGTGCCGCCATTTTTCTCAGTTGGCTGAACGGATCTTCATCAAACTTTCAGAGGTTCATCAGTGAGTGCCTGGGAGTTCGGCCTCAGCCTTTTAAAAAAAAATTAATGACTATATATACAAGCACACATTCGCATAAATAAATACATAACAATCACCAGGCATTTGAATACAAATAAATCAAACAATTCCGGAAGTGTACGAAGTTGGTAGTACGGCTTATTCTTCTTCCTGATTGGCATCACACTTAACTCAGAAACGTGATGAACACCACATTCACCCACCAGCATATATATATAATATATATATATATATAATATATATATATATATATATATATATATATATATATATATATATAATAATAATAATAATAATGCATTTATTTTATATAGCGCTTTTCAGGAAGCCCAAAGACGCTTTGACAGAGTGCAAAACATAACGCATAGCAAAACATAAAGACAATTGCAAAAAAAGAAGAATCAATAGGGAAATATTCAAAGCACAAAGGAGGGAGAAGGAGAGGAGATAGTCAGGGGTTAGATGCTGTGGGTTAAATGTTGAATGCAGTGTTGAACAGGTGGGTCTTGAGTGATGTTTTGAATGTGGTGAGTGAGGAGGAGTCTCTGATGGTGTGAGGTAGCGAGTTCCAGAGGGTGGGAGCAGCGATGGAGAAGGCCCTGTCCCCCCAGGATCTAAATTTGGTCCGGATGGGGGGGGGTCAGGAGGTTGGTACCAGCAGAGCGGAGGTTGCGGGTGGGAGTGTGTCTGGAGAGGAGGTCAGCCAGGTAGGATGGGGCCAGGTTATGGAGGGCTTTGTAGGTCAAGAGGAGGATTTTGTACTGGATTCTCTGGGAGATGGGGAGCCAGTGAAGCTTGTAAAGGACGGGGGTGATGTGGTCACGGGTCCGGGAATGGGTGAGTAGACGGGCAGCGGAGTTCTGAATGTATTGGAGTTTATTGGTGATTGTTGAGGGTGAACCATAAAGGAGGCTATTGCAGTAGTCCAGACGGGAAGTGATGAAGGCGTGGATGAGGGTTTCTGCAGCCACAGAGGAGAGGGATGGACGGAGACGGGCGATGTTTTTCAGGTGGAAGAAGGCTGTCTTTGTGATCTGTTTAGTGTATTTGTCGAAGGAGAGGGTTTGGTCAAAGATGATGCCAAGATTCCGGATGTGAGGGGAGGTGGACACTGGGAAACCGTCGATGTTGAGGGCAAAGTTATGGGTGGACTTGGTGAGCGTTTTTGGGCCAATGATGATTATTTCAGATTTATCACAGTTAAGTTTGAGGAAGTTGATTTGAAGCCAGGATTTTATTTCAGTGATGCAGTTTGTCAGGATAGAGTGGGTGGCGGTGGAGATGGACTTGGTGGAGATGAAAAGCTGGATGTCATCGGCGAAGCAGTGGAATTGGAGACCATGACGGCGGATTAAGTGACCGAGGGGGGACAGGTAAAGGATAAAGAGGAGGGGGCCAAGAACTGAACCTTGGGGGACACCTTGGGGGAGGGGAGCAGTGGGGGATTTGCAGTTATTGATGGAGATGAACTGACGTCTGTCAGAGAGGTATGATTTAATCCAAGAGAGGGCAGTGCCGGTAATGTTAAAGGTGGTTTCAAGTCGGGTGAGGAGGATGGTGTGATCGATGGTGTCAAAGGCAGCGCTGAGGTCGAGGAGGATGAGAATGTTGAGGTTGCCAGCATCAGAGGAGAGGAGAAGGTCGTTGGTGATTTTGAGGAGAGCAGTTTCAGTACTGTGGTTGGACCGGAATCCGGATTGGAATGTTTCATACAGGTTATTGGCAGAGAGGTGATGCTTGAGTTGAGTGGCTACAGCGCGTTCCAAAACCTTTGACAGAAAGGGTAGGTTGGAGATGGGTCTGAAGTTATTTAGGGTGTCAGGGTTTAGTCCAGGTTTTTTCAGAATGGGGGTAACAGCAGCAATTTTGAGGGATGGTGGGACGATGCCTGTAGACAGGGAGGAGTTTATTGTTGCAATGATAAGTGGAGAAAGAGCAGGAATGGAGGCCTTGACAAAGCTGGAGGGGATGGGGTCAAGAGTGCAGGTGGCAGTTTTCATTCCGATGAGGAGTTCAGAGAGGTCAGTAGGGGAGACTGGGGAGAATTGAGACAGGGGATGGCAGGATAAGGGGGGGCAGGTGGTTTGAGGGGGAGCGGGTGCGGCGGTGGTCAAGCTGTTGTAGATGTTTTCAATTTTGCGTTGGAAGAATGAAAGGAAGGAGATGCAGTTGTCTATTGTGAATGACTGGGTGGTGGTGTTCAGGGGGCTGAGGAGTTTGTTTATTGTAGAGAAGAGTGCTTTTGGGTTTCCGGAGCCAGAGTGGATAATTTGAGAGTAGTAGGCGGAGCGGGCGCGGGAGAGGGCATCTTTATAGTGTTGTATGTGGTCCTTGTAGGCCTGGGAGTGAACTGTGAGACCTGTTTTATTGCGGAGTCTTTCAAGTTGGCGAGCACGAGTTTTCATTAGGCGGAGCTCAGGGGTAAACCAGGGAGCAGAATGGGTGAAAGAAACTGTTTTGGTTTTTATAGGCGCAATTTGGTCAAGGCAGGAAGAGAGAGTGTGGTTGTAGTAGTCAGTGAGGTCAGAAGGGGTGTGGAGGTCAACGAAGGGAGAAGTGGACATTTTTTCAGAGAGGGTCGATGAGAATGAGGCAGGTGAAAAAGCGTTTAGCTTACGGAAGTTGATAGTGCGATAATGCCTTGGTGCTGGGGTGGGGATGTTGATGGTCAGAGTGATGGCTAGGTGGTCAGAGAGAGTGAGGTCGGAGCCAGAGAGATGGTGCAAAATTAGTCCAGTAGAGCAGACAAGGTCCAAAATGTGACCACGGTTATGGGTAGGAAAGTTGACATGTTGAGTGAGGTTAAAGCAGGTGAGTAAATCAGTGAAGTCAGTGGTTAGCGTGGAGTCAGTGGAGTCCATGTGGATATTGAAATCACCAAGGAGGAGGATTGAGGGGGAGAGGGAACATAGCTGGGTCAGAAAGTAGGAGAAGTCAGACAGGAATGATGGGTGTGGTTTGGGAGGGCGGTAGACAACAGCCATGACTGACTGTGTGTGACCAGAGAGTTTAAAAGCCAGGTGTTCAAATGATGGAGCAGATGAGATGGAGATGAGGTTGGTCTTGATGTCTTGTCGGTGAATAACGGCAATTCCACCACCTCGGCCCTCCGAGCGTGGTTTATTGATGTAAGAATATCCATTGGGTGTGGTGAGGTTGAGCGTGTAGTAGTCCAGTGGTTGTTGCCAGGTCTCAGTGAGACAGAGAAAGTCCAGTTTATTTTCCAGGATGTAGTCGTTCAGGATGAGGCATTTGTTGTTGAGGGACCGGGTATTGAACAGGGTGAGCTTGATGTTGTTTTGTACGGCGGGTATGAATCCAGGTGATTTGGCCAGGGTTCGCAGACAGGAGGTGCGATTTTGTGCGTTGTTGTGACCAGGTGTGTTGGGACGATGAGTGGGAGTGCGCTGAGCCGACCAGAGGATGGGGATGGAGTGACCTGATTGTAAATAAACAAACTTACGACCGGAGCCACGGTGAATGTACCTGGGTCGACGCAGGAGTCCATTCGATCTGATTGCAGAGATGCATGATGGGGTGGAGCGGGTTTTAAGCAGGAGAAGCCTTGCGGCAGAGTACCGCAGAGCCATGCCAGCAGGAGCGAAGGCAAAGCGAGCACGCGGCCAAGGGTGAGGAGGCGAAACAATCGACACAACCAACGGGAGTGGGCCCGAGGAAACAGCGATGGAGCCGAGCAGGTGAAGCCCGGAGCAGCAGAGCAGAGCCGGGACCGCGCAGAGGAAGACTCAATGGCCATAAATCCGCCACGACCACCAGGAAAGCAAGACACGGACAATGGTCCAGTCAGAGAAGCGGCGAGCAAACGACGCCAGCGTCCTCTCACGACCGGACCGGAAAACGGAAGTGTTATATATATATTGTTACGGACGCGGTTAAAGATGTTATTTACCGAGCGGTTGGTATTACCGCGACCGGACAGTTATTCCCCGACTCATACCCGATTTGCCCCAAACTTTGGCCGGATCGCGCCACCGCTATTCAATCGGGAAAACTCTAAAGCGACCGAATGCAAAGAGGAAAACGAAGGCAAAGAAAGGTTTGGAAATACTACTAAATTTATTTACTATTCACACACATAAGCAAAAAGACAGCAGTCACGTTTATTTACAAGCACATGAGACGCAGGTGACACAGTGAAAATACTAGCTTATACAGACTTATTGTTACTACCCAGGGACAAGACAAAAGACAGACTACGAGCACACTTACACGGGGAATGATGATAGGGATGGCAGGTGGGTGGCTGGTGGATGGCTGGCGGGATAGGGAGGTCCAACTAGTTCTGCAGCTGATCGACTCGTGGGCAGCCGCTGCTCCTTCGCGGCCCTGCTCCAAACTGCCGTCCAGGCCTCACGCTGCTGTGGCTGCAGTTTCGGTGGCTCCAGCTGCAGCAAATGCAGTTTCAGTGGCTCGAGCTGCAGCAAGTGCAGTTTCGGTGGCTCGAGCTGCAGTGAGTGCAGTTTCGGTGGCTCGAGCTGCAGTTCAACCCTGGACTTCTTCTCGTCTCTCTGTCGTCAAAGCTCATCTCCCTTGTCTGCCTTGGGAACGCCCTGCCTGCGGGTTATATAGGCCCCGCCCCTCAACCTTCGCGAACCTCCTCGATGTTTCTCTCCACACCCTCTCCAAGTCCAACCCCTTGTTCGTGGTTGGTTGAGTGGGGCTGACTCACTCCTCCCCTCTATGACGAGGTGGGGACCCGCCTTTCTTCCCCAACCCTGCCTCGTGGTCAATGGCGGATGAAGGGAAAACCGCCCAAAATGCAGTTGGCAATTGACGAAAAGGGGGAATGGAAGTTTTGGGAGTGGGAATGAAGGGAATCTATCTCTTTCACTGGTGCAATGGAGTATTTCAATTAATGGGAGACACAGCCTTACCCTAAAACACATAATAAGATATAACTGTTGAACAGGGGTATTCTATGATTAGCTGTGGTGTGGGTGCTCTATGGACTAATTATGGGACGCCCTTTGACCTTTACACAGCTCCGGAGGCAGGAGGCGCAGAATAACAATAATAATAATAATAAAGCACACAATCAAAAAAAAACAGTCCTCATATCCGCAACAATATATATATATATATATATATATATATATATATATATATATATATATATATATATATATATATGTATATATATATATATATATATATATATATATATATATATATATATATATATATACAGTATATATATATATACAGTATATATATATATATATATATATATATATATATATATACAGTATATATATATATATATACATACATACATATATATATATATACAGACTTGGCATTTAATATGGAATATTTTTTTTTCTTCACTTGGGTTTACTTTCTTAACTCAGTATATCAATCTGGTGAGTTTCTTTTACACTTTGGTGATTTATTTGTTAAAAGAACCATGTCACTGATCGTCTGTCGCAGCAAGAAGTCAACAACAGGATTATATCATAGGTGGCATGGCAAAATGTACGGACAGGTGCATTTGATGATTGGCTTCACAGTCGGGTATACAAGGGTTGTTGCGTTCTGTATTAGTGGAAAACAACTGCTGCACGTCTCCAACGGTTATTGCCGCTTCCTCTGGAGATGGTCCGTCAACTCGACAATGCTGTTTGTCATGGAGTGGTGGCTTTACGAAATTACGGCCTGAAACAGCGTGCTATTGCTCGGCAGTATGGCATCACTCAAGGTCTGGTGTCAAAGATCCTGAAACGAAATGCTCAGAGGGGTGTCCCTACTCCAATACCGAGGCCAGGACATCCCCGCAGAACCACAAGGGGGGATGATCACCAGCTGCACCGGTTAGTCCGCAATGGCCGTACCAAGTCAGCTAATCGGGTTAGGGCTGAGTGGCAGCAACTGACAAATGTGCTTGTATCCAGAAGGCTAGTCAACCAACGACTCGTTCAAGCAGGCTATCGTGCCAGGCGTCCCCTGAGAAAGCCACGCCTGACCAGACAACACCGCCAGCGCCGATTGCAGTGGGCCAGAGAGCACCGTCAATGGCAGCCAGGACACTGGAATCACGTGATCTTCAGTGACGAGTCTAGATTTCTGGTCTATCGTCAAGATGGCCACGTCCTAGTGTGCAGACAAGTGCATGAAGCCTACAACAAAGATTGTATAGTGCCAAGAGTCGAAGCTGGAGGTGGTGGGGTGACCGTTTGGGCTGCTTTTCATGCAAGGGGCAAAACTGACCTGGTTGTTCTGAATGGCAACCTGAACCATTTCAAGTACAGGGCCATTCTGGAAGAAACATTGCTTCCATTTGTTCGTGCAGCCTTTCGAGGAAACTTTGTCTTCCAAGAGGACAATGCACAGCCTCATCGTGCTCGCATGATCCAACACTTTCTTGCTGACCGTGGTGTAGAGCATATGGAGTGGCCTGCCATGTCCCCGGATATGAATCCGATAGAGAACTTGTGGGCAGAATTAACGCATCAAATCGACCACTTGGACCAGCAACCGACCTCTGTGCTTGAATTGCAGCAGGCTATTGTCACTGCATGGCAAGCGATTCCTGTCCAAACCTTGGCAAATCTCGTGAACAGCATGCCACAACGTGTACGTGCTCTCCTGAATGCTCGTGGGGGTTACAGGAAGTACAGAACTGTAATTTTACTGTCCGTAATCCCAGTCATAATTTAACTTTTGTTTTTGTTTAAAATTTTTTTGGCTAATGTGCAAAATAAAGAGGTACTTCTGGAAAACGTACAGAAGTTTAACACAGTACTGTCCATGAATTGAGTTTGATATCAGTTTACATCACTTTCAAGGATCAATTTATTTGTTTTGAAATGTCAAATGTGGTTTTTGTTTCTTTTGAAGGTCACATTAACAAAATCTAGAATAATTTCAACATAATTCCAATGAACTTTTGGTTCTATGACATCTTGAAAAGTAAGTTCACCCCCACAAAAAAAATATTCCATATTAAATGCCAAGTCTGTGTGTATACTGTATATATATATATATATATATATATAAAAACCCCCTTCCTCTCCCGCCTCCTCCCCCTTCCCCCCCTCACCCCTCATCCCCTCCCCTCCCCTTCCCCCCTCCCCCGCCAGGTAATTCTGCTAGTATTTACATAAAAGAAGTATAATAGTAGTTATAGTTACATCCACGAAGTATACTAGTAGTTATATTGTTATGTTTGTAGGGGGTAAGCAGAGATCACCTTAGGCCAGGTAGATTTGAATAGATTAGTGTGCTCTGATTGGCGTGAAGAAGAAGAACCACCATCTAATGAGTAGGGATCCGGCAGACCGTGTGTTCGGATTAAGGTGTATCTCCTTCCCCATTACGAGGGGTGGGGCATGTTAACTAGCACAGGGATTATGGATAAATTATCCCTTGTACGTCATTACCTCTGTATCTATTCCTTTGTTCCTTTTGACAATACACCTTGGACACGTAGCGAGAATCCCACATTTAAACGCCTTAAAATAAACCTTCTGGAAACCAGGACATTGAGCGCTGCCGCTAATTACATTGACCATGGATAGCAACATCGAAGCAGGCGGGTCCGTGGGGCCATGCCCAGGAAGGCAGTGAGTGGCCAGGTTTGTGATTGACGGGGAGGACTGGTAGGGAGCAACTCGCTGATTGTCGAAGCACGACCGATGACGTCAGAGAGCGGTGTGTAAAGAGTTGAAGCGGCGGACATTTGACCCTTCTCATTCTGGATGCCAAAGCAAACAGTCGTGATTGCTCCTCTCCTCCCCCTTCTCGAGGTTTTGTGTCTGGCCGTAACTTTGTGCACAGGCATCTCCTCCTCGTTCCCCTGTTGATCTGGCATCTGGGCATTGAGAGCTAACATTCCCTCTTGTGCCTCTCATTCCAAAAGCGTTAGCGGACAGTTGGGTTTCACTCTCTGCACGGGGAGGCTTCATCGCGGGCAGCCGTGTGCCGGCATCGGGCTGGTGGTCGTGGGGCAAAGAGCCGTGGACCGAGGGCTGCAGTTTCACACCAAGGACAATGAAGACAGGCACGGCTGGGGGAGCGAGCTGCACACGGGCTGTTCAATTCGCACGGAAAGCCCGTTTCGCGCCAGCGGGTTCGGCCGAATGAACGAGGGGGGTACTGAGGCCTAGCAGTGCGGGAGCTAGCTAGGATTTCCTGCTAACACCACAGCCGTGTCCAGACTGCGAGCCCGGGGCCTGGACGATTCCTGACGAGACGCACCAGCGATCAGAGCTAGTTGCACTAAATAACCAAACACCTTAATTTTATCCACCATTTATTTTATCCTTCTAGCCCTGGTGTTGGGCGAGCGGCTAGGGTGCCGGCTTAGGATCCTAGGATCCTGGGTTCGAATCCCGGTCAATCGCTGAATTAACGCCAGGGGGGTTGACTCAGCCTGTCGATCCTTCCGAGGTCGGCTAATTGAGTACCAGTTCACTGGTAATTCCCTGGTTGTCGTAAAAAGGCAGCAAAAAGGGTTGGCGTCAGGAAGGGCATCCGGCCGTAAAACATTGCTTCAAAAAGGGGACCAAAAAACAACAACTACCACGGTCCCCGAAAAGGCCAACCCCCGCTTTGCGGGGAAAAATGGCCTCTAAACGTATTTTTATTTTTTATTTTATCCTTCATCTGTGTTTGTGTCTGTTGTGGGGACGTCCCAATTTAGGAAATTATTTGAGCATGTTTTATTTTGTATTACCGGCATTCCTTTTAATAAAACCGGTATTTTTGGACATTTTCAATCTGGTTTCGTGTGAGTTTATTTTTTTGCAGGTTTGAGGACTGCAGGTAGGATCCCTTCAGGTAAGTGCTCTTCAGCACCCTCCTCCTCCTCCCTTCCCCCCCCCCCCCCCGTGTGCATTAACTCCGCCACATTTTTTACAACCGAGTGCCTTGGACTAAAGCTTGTTTGGCCTTCCGTGCTACCCTAAGGTATTCACCAAGGGTAGTAGACCATGGGCCGAGTCCACTAATTCTGCTTAGTTTTCGAATTCCACGGTCTACATCTGAGAAGTACCTGCAAATGTGCTAGATATGTTGAATAAGTGTATATGAACCATAAATGACATGTTCCCACGTTCAAAATTTGCACATTAATTAGCAACGGCCAAAAACAAAGAGGAAGTTAAACTCGGTTGCTGAGGACTTCCTTTGCCCTAGCAACGGTTACATAGATGCTTCCAAATCGAGATTTTGAGCAATGCAATCCTCTAATCATGCAAATTTATGATTTTGCAGATCGTCTGTGTCAGCAGATATTATTTTGTGGATTATTTCATGTACATAATTCCTATTAGTGTCCGTTGCTATGGTAAAAACATCCCTAGCAAACAATATTTCACAAACTGCTTATATGCATCAATTGAATCACTAAAAGTGTAAATCTGCCCTGTAAATTAGACCGGCCAGGCTTGAGACGTACTGGTATACTTTTGGGACTAGTGATCCCACCCCACATCCCCATTTTTGTAACTTAGAATACAAAAATGAGGCATGAAATGAAACAAATATTAAAGAAACAGAAATAATTATCCCCCATATATTGGGTATGTATACTTGTATAGTATCCCCATACTACATTTTGCTCTATTTTGTCCTCTTGAGATACACAGACACACAAACACACACACACACACACCCACAACATTCTTGTTTATATTCCAAATGATCCTCATTCACTCTTCTTTCTTGTAAATATTCCCTGTTTCCTTCCCCCTTTCTCTCCATTTAACACACACACACACACACACACATCTCGTTTTTTCATTTCTGTTCCTCACAATTCTATCTCTCTTTTATACACAGACACACTCATTTTAAAAGTCATATTTTCAATAATCTTAATTCATTCATTATGATTTTAATTTAGGGTTAGGGTTAGGGTTAGGGTTAGAGTTAGGGTTAGGGTTAGGGTTAGGGTTATTGAGTTAGCTTAGGATCCCAGGATCCTGGGTTCAAATCCCGGTCGATCGCTGAATTAACGCCAGGGGGGTTGACTCAGCCTGTCATCCTTCCGAGGTCGGCTAATTGAGGACCAGTTCACTGGTAATTCCCTGTTTGTCGTTAAAGGCGGCAAAAAGGGTTGGCGTCAGGAAGGGCATCCGGCCGTAAAACATTGCTTCAAAAAGGGGACCGAAAAACAACAACAACCACGGTTCCCGAAAAAGGCCAACCCCCGCTTGCAGGGAAAAATGGCCTCTAAAGGTGGTTATTTTTTATATATTTATTCTCTCTCTCTGTCTCTGTCTCTGTCTCTCTCTCTCTCTCTCTTTCTTCCCTCCCCCCCCCCCCCCCCGTTCCTACCTCTCTCATTCTCTCTCAAGCTGTGTGCATCCCGATCTGAAACAGCACTAAATAATGTCCAAAGCCACTCAAATATACCATTTATGTTCAGTTCATAAACGGCTCATGTGTATCACATATTCTCTTTGACATGCATATGATATTGCTTATAACAAGTCTTGATGTAAACAGGTTTGTATGAGGATATCATAGTCTGAATCATTACACAAACATGCAACTCCTCCAATTCCTCTGACTATCGGCAGGTTAGTGTACATTAAGTACTGTAGTGTACATATAATTTGGTTCAATAATAAATGGGAAAGCATAGATATTGTACTTGGCATGCATATTCATTGTAATTTTTCATATGAAAAATCCGTCCCTATTGGACAAAAGTTCACATTCTTAAACGACATTCATTTTGTTTTACCCCACAGTATAAACAGTTCTCAGCTTAAAGAAAACATAGGTATAATCCTTCAACTTTGCAATGAAATGCGTAATTTCCCAGTCTTACATTTGTTACGTGTTACCTCCCCAAACCACAAACCCCTGGTGAAGGAGTCTCGAGAAAAGGTGCCCCTCAGAGTCTCGAGAGGGAACTCGGCAGAAAGATTTGTTATTTTGAGTGTTCTAAAAACCATGGTAAAACCACACCAATGGAATTGTGTAGAACAAAACAAGTAATTATTGTATTAAGAACTCTCACATACACAATAATAACACTCTTAAAGAAAGTACCATGAAAATATCACTTGCTTCTCATGAACAATACATATGATGGTACCATCATTCCCCAATACTCTCCAATCAATAAACTCATGATACGCCAAACGTGAGTGGAATGTAACAATCCCAAAGTCCGTGCACGAATCCCCACGATGGGTGAAGGTCGAAGTCGTGCAGATTGGCAAGAACAATAGGCAGGTATCGGTGAGGCTGCAGACGAGGAGTTACGAGGTGTGAGGTCAGGCCAATGGTGGCGAGGGGGAACGATCCCAAAAATGTGAGTGCAAACCACGCCCCACATCCACCAACGATTAAGCCGATTTCCCAAGCTGATCTTTTTCCTCTCTTCTCTTCTGGTTTCTTTGCTGAGTTTTTCTTTTTCCTCCACAAACATATCTTTTTACCTTTTACTAAAGTCAACTCCATTTCACACAGAAATCTCAACAACAATATTAACTGAAACTAAAAATCCTACAAGTATATAATAACAACAAAGGCAGAAGTGACGAATCCGTAACACATTCCATTTGTAATACAAAATTCTGTATTAATAATCTTTCATTTTCAAATGTAAATGACTCCCTTCTATAGAAGAAGAAAACCACCTTTGGAGGCCATATTTTCCCCACAGAGCAGGGGTTGGCCTTTTTTGGCACCATGGTCCCCTTTTTGAAGCAATGTTTTACAGCCGGATGCCCTTCCTGCCACCAACCTTGTTAGTCACCTCTTGCAACACACAGGGAATTATCAGTGAACTGGTACTCAATTTGCCGACCTCGGAAGGATGACAGGCTGAGTCAACGCTCCAGCGTTAATTCAGCAATCGACCAGGATTCGAACCCATGATCCTCGGATCCCAAGCCGGCACCCTAACCACTAAGCCAACACCAAGCTTTTATAGAATCTTATAGAAAGTGGCAAAACCTTTGTTGTTAAATGAAGAAAATAAGAACAAAAACGCAGAGATTTTTGTTGATAAAATAACATAATGCATTCCTGTCAATCATATTTGTGCATTCAGTAGCAAAACATGAAAATTAAATAATGACTAATAGACTCAAGTTACAAAAACCCACAGAGTATATGGAAGTAATTAAGCATCTTCATCTGATTCCAGTGTCAATTTCTTCCTCAATCTGGGTCAAGTGAGAAACAGACGCCTGATTTGCACAGTCTTTACATGAGCACAAATCAGTACATGGAAGCTTGTGGAGCAAACACGAGCACCGCCCTCGAGTACATTGTGTCTTCTTGCAAGAGCAGTGGGCAAGTTCCATTACACTTGATGGTGCTGGAGGAAGACCCATCCAGTCTATGGTGAGCAAACCATCGTCAATCTTCCAGCCATTGTTCTTTGGTGATGGTATTTCTGGTTTGCTGATAAGGCACATCTTGTAAATGGCAGCTTGGTAGTTTGCTCACAATATGTGCTTGTGCAGATCATCTCTGTTTGGAGGCAAGCTTTTCTATCCACAGCTCCCAGTCTTGAACATTCTGCATCTTGTTTCATTTACATGGCGACAGCCCTTCTGCCCATAGAGTTCACAGGTGTATGTTTCAATGTCTTTATAGAAGGATGGTGGTACTGTAAACGTCATGCCAATCTTTTCAAACGTGGAGCAGTGGTCTTCACTTGATGTCAAGATCTTTGCAGATTTTAGTTTACCGTTACCATACAAAGCACTCAGGGTGTCGCATCCAGTAAAACAATGAAATCCTATCAACGCAGAACAAACTTCTTTCCCGAAATGGTCAAATATGCGACGGACAGAAATTGTGCGTGTATTACTTCCTCTGCCTGTATGGAAGTAGACCTCTGCATATATGTTCTAGCAAAATGCCACACATAGTACCAAGACATCAGTGTCTGCACTGATGATGATGATGTGATCACTGTTACTTGCAGCATACGAATAGTGAAGTACATGTCTCGTATCGGCTTCTTCTTGTGTTGAGAATGGACTTGGGATTGGTAAAACTTCCACACTATTGCCATGCATTCGAATAGAATGACTCAATACCATGTCCAACAATAATTGTGATGTTCTCCAGCTAACATCCGAAAAACTAATAAGTTTGTCTGCAGATTGGTCCACCAAATGCATGCAGCACTCGATGTCGCGTCGTACTACGTGTAGATTTACTCGCTTTGTTACATTGCGTTACAACAACACCCACTGTACGATGACTGTGATTGGCTTGTTTTGGTGGAGCCCCTGTTAAAAGCACTATGATTGGCCAATTAAGAACTAAGCTGACGTCATCACTTCCCTGAGATCGTCGGCTGCAAGAGTAATTTTAGCGTCCCTTTCTTCAGATTTCTGTCAAATACACGTATGTTTTGAAGATGGGAACATTAATAGACATACTTATAAATATACTCGAGGATCATTCAAGGTCAAATTAAGTACTTCTCTCTTGCAGATCAGGGAAAGTAGGAATTTTGGGGCTCGGCCCATGGTCTATAGTCACACGACAATATTTACATAAAAAGTATAATAGTAGTTATATACACAAAGAATTAAGTTAAGCACCCCTACACAACGAATTAAGGTAAGCACCCCCTAATATATATTCTTTGTGTATATGTATACATTGGCATATATTCTAAGGTATGTGAGATCAAATAATGATTGGTATGACATTAGCAATTATCCATTGATGAAATTGAGTGATCAAAGTGAAAAAAAGTGATTGGTTGAGTCAGTGATCCGATCACGTGGGTCCTACACACGTTATTGACGCAAAGATCGCTAGAGGTCTTCTCAGAACAATGACTGTACGTTAGAAAACATAAACGTCATCCACACTGTCCGTGATGGACCTATAGCTCCATACTTAAATTGAGGTGAAAATATGCCTAAAATTCCCAAAAAATTTCACCTTAAATTATTCAGAATAAAATATTGAAAACGGCATGATTGTTATGTTTTTATGTGACCATAATATCACTTCTCCAGAAAATATAGCAATATCATGGGTATATTACACTGTTTTGACGACAACAAACTTGTAATGTGCGAGGTTGTAAAAAAACGGGGGGGGTGCTTAACTTAATTCTTTGTGTATATTTACATACGAGGTCCCCCGTCGGTGAAGTGATGTGAGTTGACAAAGTGGAAGATGCAAGGCGGCCATCTTGGATTTTGACGTGGCCACCCAATTTTCAATAGCGATCTTCCTTATGCGTAGATACACCCACACGCCAGATCAGAAGTTAGTAGCTCGTTTATATTTCAAGATATTTCGCTCACAAGGTTCAGACATATATATGGTGGCCATCTTGGCGTTTGACATGGCGACCCAATTTTCAACAGCGATCTTCCTTATGCCTAGTTGCACCCACACACCAAATTAGAATTCTGTCCTTCGCTTACGCACGCACGCACGTTGGCACGTCCGCACGCAGGGGAAAACCATAGTCCCCCTTTCCCTCTGCGGTGCGACGGGGGACAAAAAGAAGTATAATAGTAGTTATAGTTACATCCAAGAAGAATAATAGGAGTTATAGTTACATCCAAGAAGTATAATAGTAGTTATATTTTGATAAAAGAAGTGTAATAGTCATTATAGTTACATCCAAGAAGTATAATAGTAGTTATATTTACATAAAAGAAGTGTAATAGTAGTTATAGTTACATCCAAGAAGTATAATAGAAGTTATATTTACGTAAAAGAAGTGTAATAATCGTTATTGTTACATCCAAGAAGTATAATAGTCGTTATATGAACATAAAATAAGAGTAATAGTAGTTATAGTTACATCTAATAAGTATAATAGGAGTTATATTTACATAAAAGAAGTGTAATAGTAGTTATAGTTACATCCAAGAAGTATAATAGGAGTTATATTTACATAAAAGAAGTGTAATAGTCGTTATCGTTACATCCAAGAAGTATAATAGGAGTTATATTTACATAAAAGAAGTGTAATAGTAGTTATAGTTACATCCAATAAGTATAATAGTCGTTATATTTACATAAAAGAAGTGTAATAGTAGTTATAGTTACATCCAATAAGTATAATAGGAGTTATATTTACATAAAAGAAGTGTAATAGTAGTTATAGTTACATCCAATAAGTATAATAGGAGTTATATTTACATAAAAGAAGTGTAATAGTAGTTATAGTTACATCCAATAAGTATAATAGGAGTTATATTTACATAAAAGAAGTGTAATAGTAGTTATAGTTACATCCAATAAGTATAATAGGAGTAATATTTACATAAAAGAAGTGTAATAGTCGTTATTGTTACATCCAAGAAGTATAATAGTTGTTATATTAACATAAAATAAGAGTAATAGTAGTTATAGTTACATCCAATAAGTATAATAGGAGTTATATTTACATAAAATAAGTGTAATAGTAGTTATAGTTACATCCAAGAAGTATAATAGTAGTTATATTCACATAAAAGATTTTTATAAGATTTATATAAGACTAGGGCATGCCCGTACTATATCTATATCTAAAATTATATCCCCCCCCCTCTATTTACATGAAATGGTTTGGTCCAAAGCGAACGGCTTGCGAGTGGTGACAATCCCCCCCCCTCTATTTACATGCAATGGTTTGGTCCAAAGCGAACGGCTTCCGGAGTTTGGTAAAGCAATCGCCATCGCGTGCACAAACGCGCAGGAAAGCGAATGAATCGCAAATTCGTTTTTATTAGTTTTAAAACTTTATTAAAACATAGTTTAACGCCAACATAGTTTGCAAACGTGAAATAAATGAATACGCTCTCAAATGTGCCATCCGAGGCAGAGTGTGTCCTCCACGTTCGGCACACGCGATCGTTCGCTGCTCTCTGATTGGTTGAATCGTTTTTTGGACATAGCTCGGTAAGTAATTGTCCGATTAATATGAAACCTTGAAAAGGCACATCCTCGGGTCCCCAGCAATATACCTGGCAAGTTTCAAGTATATCGGACCGGTAGTTGTCGAGAAACAGCGGTCACAGACAAACAAACAAACGTACAGACAGACAGACAGAGATTACTGGAATTATAGATAGACTAGGGCATGCCCGTACTATATATAAGCTAGGACGTGCCCGTACGTGGGTGCCCGTTCCTTGCCAAAAAAAAAAAAAAAAAAAACATGAATGGTTTGGTCCATTCGCAACGACCACAGAACCCCCCCCCTCTATTTACATGCAATGGTTTGGTCCAAAGCGAACGGTTTGGTCCATTCGATGTGATTCGATGATTCGATGTGAATGGTTTGGTCCATTCGCAACGACCACAGAACCCCCCCCTCTATTTACATGAATGGTTTGGTCCATTCGCAAAGCCAAAGCGAACGACCACAGAACCCCCCCCCTCTATTTACATGAATGGTTTGGTCCATTCGCAAAGCCAAAGCGAACGACCACAGAACCCCCCCCCCCCCCCCTCTATTTACATGAATGGTTTGGTCCATTCGCAACGGCAAAGCGAACGGCGAACGGCTAAATCGCCATAGCTCGGTAAGTACTTGTCCGATTAATTTCAAACCTTGAAAAGGCACATCCTCGGGTCCCCAGCAATATACCTGGCAAGTTTCAAGTATATCGGACCGGTAGTTGTCGAGAAACAGCGGTCACAGACAAACAAACAAACGTACAGACGTACAGACAGACAGACAGAGATTACTGGAATTATAGATAGATATATATATTAAGATTATATAAGATTATATTATATAAGATAAGATAAAGATTATATAAGATATATTTATATAAGATAAAAAGATTTACATAAAAGATTACATATTTACATAAAAGAAGTGTAATAGTAGTTATAGTTACATCCAAGAAGTATAATAGTAGTTATATTTACATAAAAGAAGTGTAATAGTAGTTATAGTTACATCCAAGAAGTATAATAGTAGTTATATTCACATAAAAGATTTTTATAAGATTTATATAAGATATATATATTAAGATTATATAAGATTATATTATATAAGATAAGATAAAGATTATATAAGATATATTTATATAAGATAAAAAGATTTACATAAAAGATTACATATTTACATAAAAGAAGTGTAATAGTAGTTATATTTACATAAAAGAAGTGTAATAGTAGTTATAGTTACATCCAAGAAGTATAATAGTAGTTATATTCACATAAAAGATTTTTATAAGATTTATATAAGATATATATATTAAGATTATATAAGATTATATTATATAAGATAAGATAAAGATTATATAAGATATATTTATATAAGATAAAAAGATTTACATAAAAGATTGCATATTTACATAAAAGAAGTGTAATAGTAGTTATAGTTACATCCAAGAAGTATAATAGTAGTTATATTAACATAAAATAAGAGTAATAGTAGTTATAGTTACATCCAATAAGTATAATAGGAGTTATATTTACATAAAAGAAGTGTAATAGTAATTATCGTTACATCCAAGAAGTATAATAGTAGTTATATTAACATAAAAGAAGTGTAATAGTAGTTATAGTTACATCCAAGAAGTATAATAGTCGTTATATTTAAATAAAAGAAGTGTAATAGTAATTATCGTTGCATCCAAGAAGTATAATAGTAGTTATATTTACATAAAAGAAGAGTAATAGTAGTTATAGTTACATCCAATAAGTATAATAGGAGTTATATTTACATAAAAGAAGTGTAATAGTAATTATCGTTACATCCAAGAAGTATAATAGTAGTTATATTTACATAAAAGAAGTGTAATAGTCGTTATAGTTACATCCAAGAAGTATAATAGTAGTTATATTTACATAAAAGAAGTGTAATAGTAATTATCGTTGCATCCAAGAAGTATAATAGTAGTTATATTTACATAAAAGAAGTGTAATAATAGTTATAGTTACATCCAAGAAGTATAATAGTTGTTATATTAACATAAAAGAAGTGTAATAGTAGTTATAGTTACATCCAATAAGTATAATAGGAGTTATATTTACATAAAACAAGTGTAATAGTAGTTATAGTTACATCCATTAAGTATAATAGGAGTTATATTTACATAAAAGAAGTGTAATAGTCGTTATCGTTACATCCAAGAAGTATAATAGTAGTTATATTTACATAAAAGAAGTGTAATAGTAAATATCGTTGCATCCAAGAAGTATAATAGTCGTTATATTTACATAAAAGAAGTGTAATAGTAGTTATAGTTACATCCAAGAAGTATAATAGTAGTTATATTTACATAAAAGAAGTGTAATAGTAATTATCGTTGCATCCAAGAAGTATAATAGTCGTTATATTTACATAAAAGAAGTGTAATAGTAGTGAGATGTATATCCAGTCGTAGTTACATGCAATTACTCTTCCCCCCCTCCCCCCAACCTCTCCACTCCTCCCCCAACCTCTCCACCCCTCCCCCCAACTTCTTCACCCCTCTCCCCAACCTCTTCGCTCCCCCTGTCCATTTCTTAAGGGACCTTTCATTTTTCATGGCGCCTTTAATCGAGATAGTGGGTTGACATGTAACGTGATCGAAGACATCCATTAATGCAGTTTCTGTCAATTTCTGCAGTCCAGCTTTCCTTCTCGTCTAGAGTGAGTGTACATGGAGGGGACACAAGACGGATTCGAACTTAATTATGCGCATGTAAATGTGGGGTTGGGGGGGACAAGGAACATTCATCCTCAGGGTCAAAATGGACAGCACGAGTGAGCTTAAATGGGGGGCACACTCATCCTCGGGGTCAAAATGGACAGCATGAGTGAGTGTAAATGGGGGGCACACTCATCCTCGGGCTTGAAGCGAATTCCATGAGTGAGCTTAAATGGGGGGCACACTCATCCTCGGGGTCAAAATGGACAGCATGAGTGAGCTTAAATGGGGGGCACACTCATCCTCGGGCTTGAAGCGAATTACATGAGTGAGTTTGAATGTGGGGCACACTCATCGTCGGGTTCGAAATGGACAACATGAGTGAGTGTAAATGGGGGGCACACTCATCGTCGGGTTCGAAATGGACAGCATGAGTGAGCTTAAATAGGGGCACACTCATCCTCTGGTTCGAAATGGACAGCATGAGTGAGTGTAAATGGGGGCACACTCATCCTCGGGTTCGAAATGGACAGCATGAGTGAGTGTAAATGGGGGCACACTCAGGCTCGGGTTCGAAATGGACAACATGAGTGAGCTTAAATGGGGGGCACACTCATCCTCTGGTTCGAAATGGACAGCATGAGTGAGTGTAAATGGGGGGCACACTCATCGTCGGGTTCGAAATGGACAGCATGAGTGAGCTTAAATGGGGGGCACACTCATCCTCTGGTTCGAAATGGACAACATGAGTGAGTGTAAATGGGGGGCACACTCATCGTCGGGTTCGAAATGGACAGCATGAGTGAGCTTAAATAGGGGCACACTCATCCTCTGGTTCGAAATGGACAGCATGAGTGAGTGTAAATGGGGGCACACTCAGGCTCGGGTTCGGAATGGACAGCATGAGTGAGCTTAAATGGGGGGCACACTCATCCTCTGGTTCGAAATGGACAGCATGAGTGAGTGTAAATGGGGGGCATACTCATCGTCGGGTTCGAAATGGACAGCATGAGTGAGTGTAAATGGGGGGCACACTCATCCTCGGGGTCCAAATGGACAGCATGAGTGTGTAAATGGGGGGCACACTCATCCTCCGGTTCGAAATGGACAGCATGAGTGAGTGTAAATGGGGGCACACTCATCCTCGGGGTCCAAATGGACAGCATGAGTGAGTGTAAATGGGGGGCACACTCATCCTCGGGGTCCAAATGGACAGCATGAGTGAGTGTAAATGGGGGGCACACTCATCCTCTGGTTCGAAATGGACAGCATGAGTGAGTGTAAATGGGGGGCACACTCATCCTCTGGTTCGAAATGGACAGCATGAGTGAGTGTAAATGGGGGCACACATCCTCTGGTTCGAAATGGACAGCATGAGTGAGTGTAAATGGGGGGCACACTCATCGTCGGGTTCGAAATGGACAGCATGAGTGAGTTTAAATGGGGGCACACTCATCCTCTGGTTCGGAATGGACAGCATGAGTAAGTGTAAATGGGGGCACACTCAGGCTCGGGTTCGAAATGGACAGCATGAGTGAGCTTAAATGGGGGGCACACATCCTCTGGTTCGAAATGGACAGCATGAGTGAGTGTAAATGGGGTCACACTCAGGCTCGGGTTCGAAATGGACAGCATGAGTGAGTGTAAATGGGGGGCACACTCAGGCTCGGGTTCGAAATGGACAGCATGAGTGAGTGTAAATGGGGTCACACTCAGGCTCGGGTTCGAAAGGGACAGCATGAGAGTGTAAATGGGGGGCACACTCATCCTCGGGTTCAAAATGGACAGCATGAGTGAGTGTAAATGGGGGCACACTCATCGTCGGGTTCGAAATGGACAGCATAAGTGAGTTTAAATGGGGGGCACACTCATCCTCGGGGTCCAAATGGACAGCATGAGTGAGTGTAAATGGGGGGCACACTCATCCTCGGGTTCAAAATGGACAGCATGAGTGAGTGTAAATGGGGGCACACTCATCGTCGGGTTCGAAATGGACAGCATGAGTGAGCTTAAATGGGGGGCACACTCATCCTCTGGTTCGAAATGGACAGCATGAGTGAGTGTAAATGGGGGCACACTCAGGCTCGGGTTCGAAATGGACAGCATGAGTGAGTGTAAATGGGGGGCACACTCATCGTCGGGTTCGAAATGGACAGCATAAGCGAGTTTAAATGGGGGGCACACTCATCCTCGGGGTCCAAATGGACAGCATGAGTGAGTGTAAATGGGGGGCACACTCATCCTCGGGTTCAAAATGGACAGCATGAGTGAGTGTAAATGGGGGCACACTCATCCTCGGGTTCAAAATGGACAGCATGAGTGTAAATGGGGGCACACTCAGGCTCGCGCACACATGCCCAGCTAATCCCCTCATTATAACTCAGCGGTTCCGACAGGTTCAGGGTCTCCCCCCGGGTGAGCGAGCTGCGCACCGATGGATCCGACGGGACCTCGGATAATTAAAGGTTCGATGTGTTTCTGCGTCAACAGCTGTCCTTCCCCATGTTTCTCCATCTTCCCCCCAGTGGCTTCGTCCCCCCACCCCATCCAACCCCATCCCATCCTCGCAAACCCAGCACCGCTATCTCATCTGCACCGAAGCAAATACGGTTGTCGAGCAATTAACGTGCCATCGCAGGGGGGTGTTGGCCCCGCACTGCGCGCAAAGACCCCGCACTGCACGATCGAGCATCTCAAGATGGCGGCCTTTGATCGTGAACAATCCTGCGCTCCCGATCGCTAACTCTCCGGACAATTTGCGCACATTACGGTGACAACATCAAACCCTCGCGACATAATAATTAATCTCATTAAAATAACACTTGTCCGTTGAATCGAGGACACACCGAGTGTCCCTCTGGAGGAGCGCAGACGCTCCTCTCGTGCTGTGCGCCATTTGCTCGTGATGTTGAGCATTGCACGACGCACGTACACGGGGGTGCTGCATCCTGGAGCACGCGGTCCGTTTGAAATGACGTCACGTGAGATGTATATGGCCGGAGAAGGAGAAGTACTGTATATGCAATTGGAAGATGTTAATGTTATCTTCCTAGCTCGTTTTTTTGAAGATTTGAAAAGCCTGGACAGTTACAAATATTTTGTGGCCACCTGGGTTCGTGGGACGTACAGAGCGAGTCACAAGTCCCAGGACACTGTTTTAGCTGCTTATGCACGATTTGTTTATACCGTTTACTTTTCTGATAATACAAATAATACATTAAACCAAGATGGCAGGCATCAGTCCATTTACAGTGGAAGAGAGAGCAGTGGTGTGGTATCACGAGAGGAGAAACACAATGAAGATGGTGAAGCAGGTGCAAGAAGAAGACCACGAGGAGCGTTTTGTAAATCCAGCACCGTTAAAATGAAATCTTTATCTTTGGGAATAAAAACAAGACCGATAATCTTCCAACGGTGTAGCCGTGCTTGGATCTGTCGAGTGGAGGATTTGCTGTCCCCCTGTCATGTGACCAGATCCTTAGCTCTGATTGGTTTGTGAGGGACATGCATACACACACCGGATGGACAGACACGCTGTTCCAGACGGCATTGCCCTACGGGCAACGCCGTAAAAATATGGCTGCTGAACCACGTGACCGATGACTTAATCAATTTTTTTTTCTCGACCAATTTATCCCGAGATCATGCTCAAGAAATTTCATACTCATCAGATCAAGCGTTCTACTTATCGATTTATGACATCATAACGAAGGCAAATATGGCGTCATTATTAACATATGTTATTCCCCCTGGGGAGTACTTTACATTGAGCCACCTTTAAATTTTTTCCGTTGAGGGGTTTCGGAGATATGCAGGTGCAAATGTTTTCGGTTTTTCCAAGTTGGCGCCCATACCACGTGGCATATGACGTCATAATGATTAACAAAATTACACAGGGAGAGGCGCTCCTGTCCTGAAAATTTCGAGGCAATCAGATAAAAGGTTGCAGAGAAAATGATTTTTAAAAGAAATTAACCTGCAAAATGTCAGTGAAAGGAACGTACATTATACATACATACACACATACATCATACATACACACACACACATACATTATACATAAATACATATACACTATACATACATTATACGTTCATTCATTCATATACACATACATTTATATATACATACACATACACTATACATACATTATACATACGTACACACACATTATACATACATACATACATACATTATACATACATACACACATACATTATACATACTGTTACGTGCTCCTTCCCAAACCCCGGTCACGGTGTACCTCCGAGCCTCGAGAGGAGTCACGGCAGAAAGATGTGTTATTCTGTGTGTCAAAGATCAATGGTGAAATCACACCAATTGTTACCAACAAACAAGTATTGTATTAAGGTCACACAAGAATAACAGCACAAAAACAATAGTAATCAATTGTACAACCAATATATATCATTCCTATGATGGTACCATCAGTTTCCAACAATATAACTCACTGTGCTCCAAGTGAGTGAAAATAACATTCCCAATGTCTCTGTCCCAGCTTCAAACCAAAGTCGATCCACGCTCCAGTGATCGTCAGAACGATGTTGTATCGAGACCAGAATCCCACTCGGTTGACAGTCACACTGCCAAAGATGGGCAAAGGTACCCTCAAGAGGCGACTGGGAAATCACAACTTCGAGTATGGACATTCAACGGCTCCCAATCGGCGGACCGCAAATTCCCACTCAAAATCCACGTTACACACACACACCAGGTTAACGTCTGGATGCGGTGAAAATGGTTGAAGCGAGGTGAAGAGCCTAGAGCGATCCGAAATCTGGCGCGAGGCAAAATGGCCAACGGCCCGTACTCGAGACGTAACGGCACTCCAATGATTCTCTTCGGAATCAACCGCAAAACCTGTCACGCAGGTTTAACTGTCACAGCGATAACAACTCTGTCGCAGGAATCCCTTTCCCAGGAAACCCAAAGAACACTCGTGACCCCCGTTTGCCAGCGTTTGCTCAAAATCTCAACGCAGCTCGGCTCCTTCTCCGACCTCACTTGCTCCGCCTCCTTTTCCTCCTCCTCTTCTTCCTTTTCGTCCGGTTCCCGATCCGGTTTCCAGTTTCTTTTAAAACACTAACTTTTTTTACCTTTTGAAAACAGCTATCTCTATTTCACTTAAACGATAACAATAATAGTACATGCAACCAAAAATGTTTACAGTGGATGAGAACAACAACAACGGAAGTGACGAATCCGTAACAATACATACACACATACATTATACATACATACATATACACTATACATACATTATACATTCATTCATTCATATACACACATTTATATGTACATACACATACACTATACATACATACATACATTATACATTCATTCATAGACAAATACATGCACACACATTTATATACACATACACATACATACATATACATTATACATACATTATACATTCATTCATTCATATACATATATATTATACATTCATTCATAGACAAATACATACACACATACATTTATATATACATACACATACACACAGTGCATTCAGAAAGTATTCAGACCCCTTCACTTCTTTCACATTTTGTTATGTTGCAGCCTTATGCTGAAATCGTTTAAATTCATTTTTTCCCTCATCACTCTACACTCAATACCCCGTAATGACAGAGAAAACAGGATTTTAGAAAGTTTTGCAAATTTATTAAAAACGAAAAAACTGAAATATCACATTTACATAAGTATTCAGACCCTTTGCTATGACACTTGAAATTTAGCTCAGGTGGCTCCCATTTCTCTTGATCATCTTTGAGATGTTTCTACACCTTGATTGGAGTCCACCTGTGGTAAATTCAATTGATTGGACATGATTTGGAAAGGCACACACCTGTCTATATAAGGTCTCACAGCTGACAATGCATATCAGAGCAAAAACCAAGCCATGAGGTCGAAGGAACTGCCTGCAGAGCTCAGAGACAGGATTGTGTCGAGGCACAGATCTGGGGAAGCCTACAAAAAAAATTCTGCTGCATTGAAGGTTCCCAAGAGCACAGTGGCCTCCATAATTCTTAAATGGAAGAAGTTTGGAACAACCAGGACTCTTCCTAGAGCTGGCCGCCCGGACAAACTGAACAATCGGGGGAGAAGGGCCTTGGTAAGAGAGGTGACCAAGAACCCGCTGGTCACTCTGGCTGAGCTCCGGAGATCCTGTGTGGAGATGGGAGAAACTTCCAGAAGGACAACCATCACTGCAACACTCCACCGATCTGGACTTTATGGCAGCGTGGCCAGACGGAAGCCTCTCCTCAGTGAAAGAAACATGAAAGCCCGCTTGGAGTTTGCAAAAAAGCACCTGAAGGACTCTCAGACTGTGAGAAACAAGATTCTGTGTTCTGATGAAACCAAGATTGAACTGTTTGGCTGTAAACTCAGAACGTGTCAGACAAAGCCTCTCGCCATCCGCTTAAATTAAACAAGTCCAGGACCCACCGCCAAAGGAATACCCGTGGGATTCGAACCCACACCCTTCGAGTGAAGAACCCATGTGTGCTCGACTCTTTAAACACTCGCACTCACCCCAATACCGTTCAAGTTTGAATTTGTTTTTAACAACCATCCACCTTATTAGCTCCACTACCGAAGCTCCACTAACAATTAGCTCCACTACCGAAGGTGGATGGAGGTTATGTTTTCATACCTGTCTGACTGTTGGTTTGTGACAGGATATCTCAAAAAGTTGTTGACGGATTAAGACTAAAATTTGGTGGACAGATTGGGTGTGTGACAATGACAAATTGATTCCATTTTGGTGAACATTCAAATACGGATCCGGATGGAATTATTTTTGAGTCATTCTTTCCCATTGAATGATCGGGCCAAAAACGATATATAGCATGAGTTGATGAGGTGACAAGAACAAGCCGATTAAATTTTGATCCAAGTCCGAATCCAGAATCAACGATCACCAGTCAAAGGAGTTGAATAGCAACCAACCTCAGATACTTAAACCACACACGCTTTAAACCACCCACCCACCTACCTACCTACCTTCACGTAAACCACCCACCCACCTTCACTTAAACCCACCCACCTTCACTTAAACTACACACACTTTAACCCACCTTAACTTAAACCACACACGCTTTAAACCATCTTCACTTAAACCACACATGCTTTAACCCACCTTCACTTAAACCACACACGCTTTAAACCACCCATCCACCTACCTACCTTCACTTAAACCACACACCCACCTTCACTTAAACCACACACCCACCTTCACTTAAACCACACAACCACCTTCACTTAAACCACACACCCCCTTCACTTAAACCACACACCCACCTTCACTTAAACCACACATCCACCTTCACTTAAACCACACACCCACCTTCACTTAAACCACACACCCACCTTCACTTAAACCACACACCCACCTACACTTAAACCACACACCCACCTACACTTAAACCACACACCCACCTACACTTAAACCACACACCCACCTACACTTAAACCACACACCCACCTTCACTTAAACCACACACCCACCTACACTTAAACCACACACCCACCGACACTTAAACCACACACACTTAAACCCATCCACCTTCACTTAAACCCATCCACCTTCACTTAAACCCATCCACCTTCACTTAAACCCATCCACCTTCACTTAAACCCATCCGCCTTCACTTAAACCCATCCGCCTTCACTTAAACCCATCCGCCTTCACTTAAACCCATCCGCCTTCACTTGAACCCACCCGCCTTCACTTGAACCCATCCACCTTCACTTAAACCCATCCACCTTCACTTAAACCCATCCACCTTCACTTAAACCCATCCACCTTCACTTAAACCCATCCACCTTCACTTAAACCCATTCACCTTCACTTAAACCCATCCACCTTCACTTAAACCCATCCACCTTCACTTAAACCCACCCACCTTCACTTAAACCCACCCACCTTCACTTAAACCCACCCACCTTCACTTAAGCCC
The DNA here is from genome assembly GCF_964187855.1 of Myxine glutinosa. Taxonomy (NCBI): domain Eukaryota; kingdom Metazoa; phylum Chordata; class Myxini; order Myxiniformes; family Myxinidae; genus Myxine; species Myxine glutinosa. The sequence continues at coordinate 124,658,183 of NC_136265.1, read as the reverse complement.
ACCCACCTTCACGTAAACCCACCCACCTTCACGTAAACCCACCCACCTTCACTTAAACCCACCCACCTTCACTTAAACCCACCCACCTTCACTTAAACCACACACGCTTTAAACCATCTTCACTTAAACCACACACGCTTTAACCCACCCACCTTCACTTAAACCACACACACTTTAACACACTCACCTTCACTTAAACCACACACGCTTTAACCCACCCACCTTCACTTAAACCACACACACTTTAACCCACTCACCTTCACTTCAACCACACACGACCAACGGATCATCAACCCCACCTTTTCCCACCCAAACTAACGAATAATCTTCAAACAAATCGGAAAAGAAGGTACTTCAACTCGAACCACGTGCAGCATCTCCTGGTTCGTACCGCTCACCTGGTGGGACAAATAGCCGTGGTTGTACCTGTTGTGACGATGCGGGGTGCATGATGGAATTCGATCTTCCAGGGACAAACCTTCACCTGCGGTGCGCTCAGGTGTGTTGTCACTGCAGGGAACCATAAACGGTTGATCACCTGTCCGCAGGTACTTTCGAACTCCGATTTAAGTATCAGAACAGGTGTGTGAAAGAGAAAGACCTTCGGACGACCCCGCCTCTCGGGACGTTTCTGTTATGACGTACACTGGACCTGATGTTGATCTAAGTTTTGTTCCATGATGACGTTTTGATGAAAGTTTACCTTTTCACGATTTACTCTTTAATCCACCAAACTAACTACCTGTCGAGTAACATACTGATTCCAGATCCCCGGCGATCCTCACCGAAGATGACGTCATTGCAGCCGAAAGCAATTCTCGGACCGGTGTTTCTCATTAACAAGTGCCCAAGTGCACTGCCAATAACCTCAAAGGGACCTTTATTGATATCGAAGAGGTGTTGATGAAATACCTGAGCACGAGGTCACAGGTGTGTCCTTATCAAGCCTGGACTGGTGCCATGGAGACATACGGTGAAGCATATATGTTCGGTTTGGGGACGAAGGTAGGCCTATTTAGAAATATTTTTCACCGTCAACATAACTTGGTGTCACAGTAACATTGTGACGTCAATAACCAACAGTTTACACTTCATTCAACTCGCACATAGTGTAATCACGTGACGACCAACACGTGATTTGAACCGTGCGTTCTGCACAGAGGCTGTATGAGGCACGGATGTGATTTGAACAGTGTGTACTGCACAGAGGCTGTGTGAGGCACGGATGTGATTTGAACAGTGTGTACTGCACAGAGGCTATGTGAGGCACGGATGTGATTTGAACAGTGTGTACTGCACAGAGGCTGTGTGAGGCACGGATGTGATTTGAACAGTGTGTACTGCACAGAGGCTGTGTGAGGCACGGATGTGATTTGAACAGTGTGTACTGCACAGAGGCTGTGTGAGGCACGGATGTGATTTGAACAGTGTGTACTGCACAGAGGCTATGTGAGGCACGGATGTGATTTGAACAGTGTGTACTGCACAGAGGCTGTGTGAGGCACGGATGTGATTTGAACAGTGTGTACTGCACAGAGGCTGTGTAAGGCACGGATGTGATTTGAACAGTGTGTACTGCACAGAGGCTATGTGAGGCACAGATGTGATTTGAACAGTGTGTACTGCACAGAGGCTGTGTGAGGCACGGATGTGATTTGAACTGTGCGTTCTGCACAGAGGCTGTGTGAGGCACGGATGTGATTTCAACCTGCATGCTGCCCAAAGGTTGTGTGAGGCACGGATGTGATTTCAACCGTGCATGCTGCACAGAGGCTGAGAAACACAAACAGGCAGACAGCCAGTCACATACACACACACAAACAGACAGACAGACGGACAGACAAACATATATAGATGGACAAACAGAAAGACATATATAGATGGATAGACAAAGACAGAGAGAGACACACAGGCACACAAACAGGCAGACATAGACAGACACACACACAGACAAATAGACAGGCAGACAGAGTGACAGACACAGACAGAAGCACAAACAAGCAGACATAGACAGACAGACACAAACAGCCAAAGACACACAAACAGACAGATGGACTGACAGACAGACAAACAGGTGTGAATACATAACCTACCTGCGTCCACCTTCGGTGTCGGAGGTAATTATTGCAATGTTAATTACGAGAGGATTGTGAGTTCCCCCGGCCGGATTTGGGTCTCGCGCCAAATTCACCATCGAACCCATTTATGACGTCATAGAGTTTCACCGTTGGAAGTTCAAGTCCAGGTGCATGAGCAAACACTTAAGAACACCGTTATTGACTTTGTGGATCACGAGCTGAGCACCTTTCGTTACCTCGAGGCATTTCGATCGCAGATCTCCGGGAAGACGAGACGTGTGAAGGGTGAGGAAGAGACAAGGTGGGATACCTGTGGACAGTTTGCGCAGCAATCGATGGAACGTCAATCCAACGGCATGAAGTTCCCCACACTCGGACGAATTCGTAATCTCGCTCCCAAACGGGTCACCACCTGTCGCCGAGTGTCACCTGAAGATGCGAAAGCCTCTATCGATGTCCCGGTGTACATGGAGCTTGTCGGAGCGGTCACTCGGACTTTTGAGATGATTGATTTCCTCTTTAAGTTTATCTTCGTGTGCAAGGAATGAGCTCAAGGAAATCCAGGTAAGGAAAGAGGGCGTTTGTGTTCACCTGATGGCTCCGAGCTAGTCGGGTGCACACAAAACTTTGTCGAAATAGCCTGGGTTCGATTCCCATCCCGTCTATAAACCGCACCTGTGCTTCTCGAGCAGCCCGTTCCTGACTATAAACCGCACCTGTGCGTCTCATACAGCCGGTTTCATCAGTGGACAAGCGATCTTCAGAAGGGCATGAAGCCAGCTGTCCCTTCTGCTCGCACTTGCTGGTGGATGTTGAAGATCCCATCTTTGGCTGTTTTTTTTTTTAATACAGGGTCGAGGCTCATGGAGGAGCTAGAACCTCGAACGGAAAAAAATGAACAACACAGAGAGGGGGAAACACACAACCACAAGGGTTGAGTGACATAGCAGATGAGGAATGTGGGGAAGATTGAGAATGAGGGGAGGACACATGGAGTGGAAAAGATGGATATAGAAGGAATCTCCCAGGAAGGTTAAAGTGGAGACTTGGAAGGAGGTGAGCTTGGGGAGAGTTAACGGGGGTAGAAAAGTTCATAGTTTTGGATGTGGGATGATCTGAGATGGTGGTGGACAGAAGACTTGGAGGGAACTGAGATTGTGGTGGATAGAAGACTTGGAGGGAACTGAGATTGTGGTGGACAGAAGACTTGGAGGGAACTGAGATGATGGTGGACAGAGGACTTGGAGGGAACTGAGATGGTGGTGGACAGAAGACTTGGAGGGAACTGAGATGGTGGTGGACAGAAGACTTGGAGGGAACTGAGATTGTGGTGGACAGAAGACTTGGAGGGAACTGAGCTTGGGGTGGATAGAAGACTTGGAGGGAACTGAGATTGTGGTGGACAGAAGACTTGGAGGGAACTGAGATTGTGGTGGACAGAAGACTTGGAGGGAACTGAGATTGTGGTGGACAGAAGACTTGGAGGGAACTGAGATTGTGGTGGACAGAAGACTTGGAGGGAACTGAGATTGTGGTGGACAGAAGACTTGGAGGGAACTGAGATGGTGGTGGACAGAAGACTTGGAGGGAACTGAGATGGTGGTGGACAGAAGACTTGGAGGGAACTGAGATTGTGGTGGACAGAAGACTTGGAGGGAACTGAGATTGTGGTGGACAGAAGACTTGGAGGGAACTGAGATGGTGGTGGACAGAAGACTTGGAGGGAACTGAGATGGTGGTGGACAGAAGACTTGGAGGGAACTGAGATGGTGGTGGACAGAAGACTTGGAGGGAACTGAGATTGTGGTGGACAGAAGACCCATCGATGCCACTAGGGAAGGATGATATTGAAGAGAATGTGGAAGTTTGTTCCACAGGAGGAAGAGGAGAGGAATGAATGAGTTGGAGGTATTCTATCCTCCCTCTGAACTGTTATTGGAGTTTCCCCTTTCTCCTGATGTTACCTTTGTTATCTTGTGTCCTGATCTGTTCGGTGTCGTACCTCTTCCATGAGCCTCGACAATGGAGAAAAAGGTGGTGCATGATGACCTGAGAAAAACTGTAGTGAAGACCATGAGACAATTGACACAGAGGATTGGTTCCTGAGCCAAGAGTAAATTGTGATGAAGGAAGTACTGTAGGTGGGCACTCAGGTTAGCCTAAGGGGAGGGCATCCAGGTGTGGATCATGCATGACCTGCAGGAGAATCGTGCCTTTCCAGATAAAACTAGGCCATCATGTGGCGATATCCTCACCATATTCCAGGTTCCAGCACCATAATCTATATGGTGGGGGGGGGGGGGGGGGGGGGCGGGGGGTGGAACTATATCGGCGACCCATCGATGCCACTATAAATGATGCAACGTGGACATATCTCTACCTTACAACTTCGACTACATCGTCTCAAAACCCTTTCGTTTAGACATCCTATCTCTGTGACCTCCAAGTTTAGCTGGACAGGTAATCTATTGTTTCAGAGGGAGAAACTGTATGCTCAAGGTAGACAGTACCTGCACATGGCTTTCAGACAAATAAAGATTTCATTGGCAATCCTTTAATCTCCAAAGAAGATCCATCTTACTATTGTTACGGATTCGTCACTTCCGTGGTTGTGGTTTCACCCACTTGACATATTTCTGATATTATGTACTATTATTATCTTCAAAAGGTTTATTGTGCATGAACATTTATCAAAAGTTAAAAAGGTTAACTTTAAATGATACAGGAAACCGAACGGGAAGACGACAAGGTGGTGAAGAAGAAGAGGCGTGGCGAGAAAAGTCGGACAAGACGCGTGACGTCGAGCTCCGTAGCGAGCGTTGTCTACCGAAGGTCGCGAGGGAATTTTGAGTTCCTTGAAAGGACATCCGGTGATAGGTATTATCGCTGGGATTGAGAAACCTGCGTAGTCAGGTTTAGGCTGAGATTCCGACGAATCCTTGCCTGGCCGGATCGACTCAAGCAAGAGCCGTCGGCCATTTTGAACCTCGTGCTTCGTTCACCGACAAAGGTGTTACTACGTGTCAGCTCTTCTCAACATCCTATCGTCTGTCGGGGTGTGTGTGTGTGTGCGACCGCTTCGTCTCCAATTACGTTGCGGTTTGCTGAGTGAGCTGTGAACGCGCACGTCTGGATCGCGCCTTTGGGATTTCCCTTCCCGACGCCAGTTTGCTTTTGGTTGGACCACGTCACGGTCCACGCTTTACCCCCTCGCCTCTTCGCCTCATCACTATTCACTGGAGCGAATCAACTTCGCCTTGAAGAAGGTTATAGAGACATTGAGGAGGGTTCTTTTTCACTCACTGGGAACGCAGTGAGTTATCTGACTTTAGCTGATGGTACCATCATAAGATGTATGAAGTGTACTTTTGATTGCTATTGCATTGGTTGTACCGTTATTCTGGTGTGATTTTCAATACAATATTTGTTTGTTTATAATCATGGGTGTGGTTTCACTATTGATTTCTAACCCAGAGTAACGTATTTTTCTGTCGTGGCTCCTCTCGGGGTTCGGAGGTATACCGAGACCAGGAGGTCGGGGAGGAACACGTAACACTATAATTCACCAAATGTCCGTCCGTCCGTTCGAAGGTACCGCAAAAACGGCTCAACCGATCGCAACGATATTTTGGGTGGGTATTCCTGGGACCCCTGGGAGTAAAATAGGCTGTATTGTTTTTCCAATTTTTCCAGGTTTTCCAATTTTTCAGTTTTTCCAAACACGATGGAATAATATTTACCGATATGAACAGTGATGTGGCTTTTGTTGAAATTCTACAAATACTGTTTATTCTACGTACCAGGAGAGAGTAGATCGACTCCTGACGAACTCTTCCTCTATAAACGTGCGGCTCTGAAGTAACATGGCAGCGTGTGCAAAGCGACTGAGAAACAGGTGTAGCGGCCTCTTCCGTGTTACAGATTCGGCACGCACTCTTCACACATAAACGTGCGACTGAGAAAGACGTGCAGCGGCCGCTTCCGTTTTGCAGAATTCAATCTTTTTTCAAAATGGGCGCCATGTATTGTTTAGATTTTGATGATTTGCGTGTGATATGATTCAATGGATGTTTATATGAATCGTTTAAAATAAAAAAAGCCTTCAATTTCTGATATTTTGCCTTTTCATTTGGGCTTCCCAATTGAAGCCACGCCAGTAGGGCGGGTACTGTTGCTAGTAGGAGTAATTTACGGAGTAGAAATCACCAAAGTATTTTAAAAACGGAAGTACGGTGCAACTCCTCCACAGTTTCCAGTCATGTCCACACTCAGTCTCGAGAAGGTAACGACCGGCTCCAAATCCAAATCGGGAAGACCACACACACGTGTCATTGTTGTGATCTTCTTAATCCCACCACAATCCATGGGAAGTTTGACCTAGAGTTGACCTTTGCCCTTTTGACCTCAAAAATAGTTGGTTGTCCTATTTAGTGACACAATGTGCAAATGCTGTTCAATTTCCAAGTCAATCGGATGAAAATCGATGGTTTTTCAGATGAAAATTGATGATTTTGGAAGTTTGACCTTCAGTTGACCTTTGACATTTTGACCTCAAATAGTTGGTGTCCTAATTCAGTGAGGCAATATGCAAATGCTGTTCAATTTTCCAGTCAATCGGATGAAAATTGATGGTTTTCAGATGAAAAGTGATGATTTTGGAAGTTTGCCCTTGAGTTGACCTTTGACCGATTGACCTCAAAAATAGTATGTTTCCCAATTTAGTGACTCGATATGCAAATGCTGTTCTATTTTCAAGTCAATCGCATTTAAAATGGCGATTTTAGAAATTTGACCTCCAGATGACCGTTGACCTTTGACCTCAAAATCAATAAGCTTCTCAATTGGGACGACTTATACAACTTGGTGAAGTTTCGTGACGATCGGTTTAGAATTGTGACCTGTAGGCCGGTGACAAACAGACAGACAGAACCACAAACGGGACCGACCAATATACTAGAAAAATCTTCGATTTTGCAAGTAACAAGAAGACGTCATGCGTAGCACGATACTTACAAAATCACCCCCCCCCCCCCCCCAAAAGTTTTCCATTGATACAGCAAATTGTCCATTTCATGAAGATTAAAATTTACAATCTTGATCAAAGCTCGGGTCAACAGGATGAAAAGTGACGATTTTTCAGATTTAAAATGATGATTTTAGAAGTTTGACCTTGAGTTGACCTTTGATCTATTACCTCATAAATAGTTGCTTTTCCTATTTATTGACACAATGTGCAAATGCTGTTCAATTTCCAAGTCAATCGGATGAAAATTGACGGTTTTTCAGATTAAAATTGATGATTTTGGAAGTTTGACCTTCAGTTGACCTTTGACCTTTTGACCTCAAAAATAGTTAATTTCCCAATTTATTGACCCAATATACAAATGTTATTCATTTTCAAGTCAATCGGATTTAAAATGGCGATTTTAGAAATTTGACCTCCAGATGACCTTTGACCTCAAAATCAATAGGCTTCTCAATTGGGACAACCTATACAACTTGGTGAAGTTTCGTGACGATCGGTTTAGAATTGTGACCTGTAGGCCGGTGACAAACAGACAAACAAGAAGACGTCATGCGGAGCACGATACTTGCAAAATACGCCCATCCTCCCCTCGCCAAGAAAAAAAAATTCCATTGATACAGCAAATTGTCCATTTCATCAAGATTAAAATTGACAATCTTGATCAAAGCTCGGGTCAATAGGCAGAAAATTGACGATTTTTCAGATGAAAATTATGATTTTGGAAGGTTGATCTTGAGTTGACCTTTGACCTTTTGACCTCAAAAATAGTTGGTTTCCCTATTTAGTGACTCAATGTGCAAATGCTGTTCAATTTTCAAGTCAACCGGATTTAAAATGGCGATTTTAGAAATTTGACCTCCAGATGACCTTTGACCTCAAAATCAATAGGCTTCTCAATTGGGACGACATATACAACTTGGTGAAGTTTCGTGACGATCGGTTTAGAATTGTGACCTGTAGGCCGGTGACAAACAGACAAACAAGAAGACGTCATGCATAGCACGATACTTACAAAATCCGCCCCCCCCCCCCCCCCGAAAAAGTTTTCCATTGATACAGCAAATTGTCCATTTCATGAAGATTCAAATTTACAATCTTGATCAAAGCTCGGGTCAACAGGATAAAAAGTGACGATTTTTCAGATTTCAAATGATGATTTTAGAAGTTTGACCTTGAGTTGACCTTTGACCTATTACCTCATAAATAGTTGCTTTTCCTATTTATTGACAATGTGCAAATGCTGTTCAATGTCCAAGTCAATCGGATGAAAATTGACAGTTTTTCAGATTAAAATGGATGATTTTGGAAGTTTGACCTTCAGTTGACCTTTGACCTCAAAAAGAGTTGGTTTCCTAATTCAGTGAGGCAATATGCAAATGTTATTCAATTTTCAAGTCAATCGGATTGAAAATGGCGATTTCAGAAATTTGACCTCCAGATGACCTTTGACCTTTGACCTCAAAATCAATAGGCTTCTCAATTGGGACGACCTAGACAACTTGGTGAAGTTTCGTGACGATTGGTTTAGAATTGTGACCTGTAGGCCGGTGACAAACAGACAAACAGACAGATAGAACCACAAACGCAACCGACCAATATACTTGAAAAATCTTAGATTTTGCAAATAATAAATCCCAAGATGGTCTATGTCACCCATTTTCTCGAAATGACCCCACTACAGAGTCCTGGTACATCTAGAGGGTGAACCAGAAGGCCATTTGTTTTGCGAAGGAGGGCACATCATCACATCATAGGCCCGATCCAGAGGGTGAACCGGAAGACCATTTGTATTGTGAAGGGGGGCACATCTTAGTCCGGTGAAAGGTATCGACCCCCAGATTAATAAATGTTTCCCTTAATTGATAAGCTGTAAGGATTACCTGAAAGGAACTATAATACTGGGACATATCTTCCACAGACGGACCTCATGGATCATCGGACATTTACGGTGCCGTGAGCTGTACAGTGCAGCGTTCCATGAAGTAAACGCACAAATGGATTTGGAGACCGAGAGGGAACGATGAATGGCTCAGCGTAGCACGTGGTCACTCAGGTATGCCAGGTAGATCAAACCGGTCTCCGAAGTCACGCGTCGAGCGCAATTAAAGCATCAGGCCATTTTGCTCCCGGAGCGTTCGGGCAATGGCGCATGAATTCTGGGAATTTATAACGCGCATCGACTCAGCAGGGCCTCTAATCTTCGGTGAAACGTGCCGAGCTGGGTGACGACCACAAATAACCAGGTGACCAGTGAACCAGTCATTCGGTGCCGACCACCTCCAACTCCCCCCCATGAGGAACGACGATATGCTCACCGAACCCGCGTGCATGGATTATCAGAAATCGGAAGGGTCTCTGAAAACGGGCACCACCATGGACACCGAAGACCATCATCACATTGGAATTAGAGTCGAAATGGAAGTTCTGTTGAAATCTGCGAGGTTTTTGTGAAATCCTGAAACGTTCCTTCACCGGAGAGAAAGCTTATGGTGCAAAGGTCTTCATCATGGAAGTAAACTCCCTGCCGACCCAGACAATGTGCCACCTACAATCACGTTTCAAACGTGTTTGCACTCTGTGCAAGAACTGCAAGCCCTAATACCTGCCCGGCTGTCAGGAAGACTCACCCTCCAACATGGCCCTGTGATCTTAATGGCCAGTGCCATCACCCGCCGGAACAAGTGTGTTCATTACGACACCTTTCAATAGCAGGTACACTTTGAGCACTTTAGCGGTGTGGACAGGTGGACAGGCTGAGGCAGGTTCACCGAGACCGAACTGTGAGCTGCGGAAGGGATCGCCTAATGGTGCTGATGGACGTCCGGTTGGGGCGCACGTACACCTCTGAAGTCGGAGACCTTTGCAGGTCCATTGGGTATATTATGTGATTGAGGCATTTTCATCGTCGAGGAAAGGTCACTTTCAGGGCTGGACCAGATTGGTCTTTGCTCTCACGTTTTGAATGCAAAGCTTCGCGGAACATACCTCGGGATCTTCATAGTCCTTGGGCAGAGCTTAGTTTGTATCAAATTAGATACTCGGGGATTTTGGGCAGACAGAAGGACTACAGACAGGTATTTATATTTTATAGACAGACAGGTATATCTAAGACAGGTATATCTAAATCGGTGCTGATAGAACAAGAAGAGGTGATCAACCACCTTTGAGCCAGGGTCATCAAACCACAAATAGAGGATGACAGGACGTTGTGGAAGGTAGAAGTGAGTGAAACAAGAAGAAAAAGACATAAAATGTCGTAGACCCCATGGTTTGAGTAATTTTGCTGTACAGAGTTAAAGGTCGCCAGTCGGCCATCTTTGGTCGGATTACAAAACAAAATCTTCTGCATATGTACACTCTCATGTGTTGTCTTTGTGCCAAGTTTGAGCCAAATTGGTCCATGCATGTCGATAAATGGTTGGGGACACCTTTAAGTAACAAAATGTTACGGCCATCTTTGATCTGATCTCGAAGAAAAAATGACGAGCATATGTAAGGCATCATTTTTGTTCTGTTTGCCAAGATGCTGGACGTCCGGTTGGGGCATCGTGTGGCCCTGAATGGATTTCTCTCATCTCCCCTTCCTGTTCTGGCTGGAGTTCCCCAAGGTAGTGTTCTGGGCCCTGTGCTATTTCTGGTCTTCATCAATGATCTCTCCGACTCTGGAAAATCCTCGCTTTCTCTTTGCTGATGACTCCACTCTCTGTCGCTCCATTCCTCTTCCCTCAGATCGGCAGTCTGCAGCCTCCTCACTCTCTGAAGACCTGGACAAAATCACAGACTGGTCAAACAAGTGGAACATGTCTTTCAATCCTGACAAATCTCACACTCTTACTATGTCTCTCCGAAAAGATCGACTGGACAACCCTCCCATCTACTTTCTCAACAATCCTCTCCAAGAAGTTCTGTCGCTCAAGATTTTGGGTCTCACTATCTGCCATGATCTTTCTTGGGAAAACCACATTTCCAAGCTGGCCTCCAAAGCCAGTCGCCGACTGGGCATCCTCCGTCGTGCGAAGTCCTTCCTCGGCACACCTGAGCTCCTCACCACATACAAGGCTTTCATCCGCAGCTCAATGGAATACTGTTCTCCCCTATGGGCCGGTGCTCCTGCCTCACACCTAGCTCGGCTTCACGCTGTTGAAACCAAAGCTTTCAGAATTATTGGAATCTCCCGCGATGAAGCTATCTCTGAGGGCCTTTCACTCACTCACCGCAGGCAGGTAGGTGGTCTTTCTGTCTTCTACCGACTCCTCTCCGGCCTTGCACCCCCAGCTCTCTCTGTGCTCTGTCCCCCAAATATTCCTACAGGTCGCACAAGATCTGCCAGCAACCCTCTGATGGTTAAACTGCCGAAATCTCGGCTCTCTGCTCACCTTCACTCTTTCATTCCTCTTTTCTCCCGCCTCTGGAACAAACTCCCTCACTCCCTTCAATCCCACTCCTCCCTCCAGGTCTTTAAAACAGCTGTTCACCACCATCTCTTATCTTCCCCCATCCAAAACCTTGATCTTTTCTACCCCCGCTAATTCACCCCAGATCCACCTTGTTTGAAATTCCAACTTCTTTCCTGGAAGTCCTGGCAGTGTCCATATGTTTTATACCTCTCCCACCGCCCCCTTCCCATGCCCCCCCCCCCAAAGCCCTCGCCCTCTCTCAGATCTCTCGATGTCTCCATGTCTCTCGGTCCCTGCTCTCAAATGTTGTGTTTGTGTCCTTCCCCCTCTCTCCCCATCTTGTCTACCGCTCCCGATGTTATATGTTTTATGTGTCGGTTTGTCTTTCTGTGTTATTAATGTTCGCTCTTTCACGAGCCTCGATCTTGTATACAAAAAAAAAAAAAAAAAAAAAAAAAAGATTGATCGAGATCGGTAAATGCATGTCCGAGAAAAGGTTGAGGACGTGTTCAACATCGGGTTTTTTTACAACTAAAATGGACGCCAGTCAACCAGTCGGCCATCTTTGATCGCATGGCGAAACAAAATGATGTGCATATGTACACCATCATGTATTGTCTTTGTGACAAGTATGAACAAAACCGGTCCATACACCTGCGAGATCTGGTTGCGGATGCACGCACGCACTGACGCACTTACGGACGAGACCCAATCCATAAGCCCCTGTTTTGGACTAAGTCCAATGGGGGCTAATAATCAGGGTGCCAGTGCTTTTGGTTTATTGAGCGAGTCGGGCTATCAGTTTGCCCAGCGTTGCCAGGATTATGGGGGGAAAGGGGCGAGGGAGTAATTATTGACCGACCTTTTCAAGTTCCTCCTAATTCCATCATCCGACCTGTTGGACGGCCTCGGTGTACCTGTCATCGATTTGGCCAAACTCGTGAATCACTAGACCCAGGATTTTACATTTTACAAACGTTTCCAAAGATGTACTCTAAAACCATTCTCGTTTCACTTTGGGGTCTACGAGGTTTGCTCCCCAGTGGGATCTATCCGAGCGATGACACACCCGATTGACACACAATTAAAAATTCACAAGACACCGACACGAGATTATGCTGATCCAGGCATGACCATGGACTTCCAAGACTGTGGGCAAGAAGGCAACTGGCAAGATTTTCCCAGACAGTTGACTGGTCAAGGATGAGATTCCAGGAAGAGGTGAAGCGTGAAGGGAAGTGGAGGTTAGTGGAGCAACAGGTAGACACAATAAGCCAGGAATTACTGAAAAGGAAACGAAGAGAGGACAGAAGGCAACACAGAGAAGTGATCAAATTTTTTTTATCAGCAACTGATCTAACGCAGAGGAAATGACGTCACAATGGTAAGCTTTGTCACAATAATTCAGTCCAAATGTCTCCAGGATTGTGGTTGTTTTTACAATGACATCCACAAAATCCCCGAGCAAGGAATTACCGGCTGAAGCGAAAAGTTTTGATGTCTTCAGAGGATTTATCCAAGGATTGCCTATGGGGTTAAACGCAGATAAATGTTAAACTGCAGGCTTTGGCTGAAATAAGAATAATTAAAATAAATAGTAGTGTGTGGAATAAGTAAAGCTTTTATGGTGGTTCAGTGGAAGAGGATTTACGCAATACCGTGGAGAGAAGGGAAAAGCCATGAGCATCAATTCAGGAGATATAAGAAGGAAGGCAAATAGGATTTTTGGATTCAGAGACAGAAAAGGCATGTTTAAATTCAAAGGAAATGGTGTTGCCATTTTGGTAAATGTGTATCCGATTTTTTTGTATACAAAGTCGAGGCTCCTGGAGGAGCTAGGGATTTAAGCAACTCTGCAGTTGGAGCTACGGAACCACCGGCCGTCCTAAATCTCAATGGCTCGGGTACGGTGGCAACAGCGGACTGGAGGCGGGTGTTCAGGGGTCTAGTTTATATGGGGCACAGGGCCAAACAGGCCAGGAAGCCTACCTAGCCTGGGATGAAAGTTCCACATAACGAGTGCGAGTGGATGAAATAGGCTTTGGATGGCGTGAATCGCAGGTCACTCCATTAAATGGTACTGGTAGACGGTTTGCTCGTAAATTGGACCCAATATGGAGGGATTGTTAAAGCATGCTTGCTAACCCTAACCCTAACATTTGATTGAACATACTAAGCACTTGTGCACCCCTCGCCAACCACACATGTAGTACTAACCACACAACGTCCTTCACTTCCCTCCCTTTACTCCGGTCTTCTAGGACTCTTCTTTCTCCCCTCTGATCCTTCACTTCCATACACTTTTTCTCTCTGCTATCATCCTTCCTTCTCTTCCTTTTCTCCATGAACACCGCCACCCATCCATCTCCAAGCTCCCACAGACACATGGTAAACCTATGCCCCCCTCCTCCCCCAATAGGAATGGTCTTTGGGTGAAAGTGCAGGCCAGGAAGCAAATAGTAATGGAAACTTGTTCATGACGTTCACGACTCTTCCAAACGCTTGTGGGTCAAGTCCATCATAGCAATTGGTGGGACGCGGATCGAACTCCGTGCTTCAACATGCCCGATTCCCACCTCACGGGCTGACCGGATTGACTGGGCCAGTTGAATTCCTCTAATGAAGGGACGAGAATAGTGGAATGTGATGTTATGGACATTGGAGTGTGATCAGTGGGAACAACTCAGCGCGTTCAGCGAATCTCATCAGCCATTGCTGCAGGAAATGTCTCTCTTCTTTGCAGGAAATATTTTACCGACCTCTCTCTCTATCTCATGGGTAATGAACGTAGAGCAGCAACGAAGGCTGGAAAGGGTGGAAATGCGAATTGTTCGGTGGATGTGCGGAGTATAGTTGAGAGAGAGGAAGACAAATGATGAATTGCGAAGGTTGATGGGAATAGAGCCTGTGATTGATGCTGTGAAGAGGAACAGTTTGAGATGGTTTGGTCATGTGTTGAGGAAGGATGAAAGTGACTGGTTGAGAAGAGTGATGGAAATGAATGTAGAAGGAAGTAGAGGACGGGGAAGACCGAGAAAGACTTGGTTAAAGATGGTGGAAGAAGAAATGCGGGCAAGGGGGTTAACAAGGAGTGATGCAGAAAATAGGGCAAAATGGAGAAGATTGTCATGGGGACCGCAAGGCTAACCCCCGCTCTTGCAGGGAAAATGGCCTTAAAATGCCTGTATGACCATCTACACACTTATTCACTGCGGTCCATCAGTGGTTGACCCTAACTTGTCAATGCAGACCGGTAGTCGTTGATGTTTCGCAGCGCCAAGGGAAAACCTTCAGCAACGATATTCTGCCCCTGTATAACCAGTCATCTGGTATTCATTTTGTCGACCTTAGAAGGATGACAAGCTGAGTCAACCCACATGGTGTTAATTCAGTGGCTGACAGGGACTCAAACACAGGACCCGAAGATCTCAAGCGGGCCACCATCAACACCATGTTGGTTAAACCAACACTAGGCCTGACTTCCTGACAAAATGTATGCTTTAGGCCCACTATCCACTGGACTTCCCAAGAGGTATCCCCTCCCTTTCTCCCCCTTCCAATCCTCTATCCCTTGGCACAAAAGAGTTAAACAAGAGAAAATGCCTAAACTAGAAAATGGCAAATGCACAGCCTCCCCAGGTTCAGCAAAGGCTGCCTCTCGGGGAAAGGTTACGGGTTAATCAGTCCCGCGTCCCACCAACAAACTCCATTCCAATTCGAGCGATTCCCTCGCGGATCTCTGAGCCCACAGCAGGAGCCAAAGCCGATTGTGGGATGGAGTAGAGTAGTATGGGTGTATCCGCACACGAGCGAGAAGAGAAGCTCTGTGGTCCATGATTGCATGACCACTTCATGGCATTCAGGTGTGGGTGCCGGAAGTAGCGCCCGGAGTTCTTGCAATGGGAGAACGGCAGAGCGATGGGGGAGACCGGGGAGACCGAAGGCCTTCACTGGAGTCTGCCATCAAATCAAAATGGCCACTCTAACCAGACTCTGGCATCATGCTGCGACTCACCACACAAGTGGATGGGATCATTCCCATCCACAGCAGAGGTCGTTTCATACACTTCACATAGAAACAGTCAGGAGGCAGGTGCGCGACCAAAGAATTTGGCAGCAGCGCGCCATGTCCATGCGGTCCTGTGATGTGCACTGACACACCTTTACCGGTCTTTATTTACATACCTTTTCTGGTCCTTACTCGAATACATTTTCTGGTCCTTACTCACAAACTGACTTTGCACGATGGAGGATGCCCGCTGTGCTGGCTCCCCTGCCTTGCATCTTGCACACCTTGATGACGTGGAAACCAAGACTCTGCCAAGGAATCCTTGGAATCTCTCACGATAAAGCCGAGTCGATGGCGGCCCATGACTTCACTGCAACGATCTGCAACGTCCTGCACTGGCTCTACAATGTACAATTTACTGTACTGGCTCTACAATGTACAACTTACTGTACTGGCTCTACAATGTACAATTTACTGTACTGGCTCTACAATGTACAACTTACTGTACTGGCTCTACAATGTACAATTTACTGTACTGGCTCTACAATGTACAACTTACTGTACTGGCTCTACAATGTACAATTTACTGTACTGGCTCTACAATGTACAATTTACTGTACTGGCTCTACAATGTACAATTTACTCCACTGGCTTTACAATGTACAATTTACTCCACTGGCTTTACAATGTACAATTTACTGTACTGGCTCTACAATGTACAATTTACTGTACTGGCTCTACAATGTACAATTTACTGTACTGGCTCTACAATGTACAATTTACTGTACTGGCTCTACAATGTGCAATTTACTCCACTGGCTTTACAATGTACAATTTACTGTACTGGCTCTACAATGTACAATTTACTGTACTGGCTCTACAATGTACAATTTACTGTACTGGCTCTACAATGTACAATTTACTGTACTGGCTCTACAATGTACAATTTCCTGTACTGGCTCTACAATGTACAATTTACTGTACTGGCTCTACAATGTACAACTTACTGTACTGGCTCTACAATGTACAATTTACTGTACTGGCTCTACAATGTACAATTTCCTGTACTGACTCTACAATGTACAATTTACTGTACTGGCTCTACAATGTACAATTTACTGTACTGGCTCTACAATGTACAATTTACTGTACTGGCTCTACAATGTACAATTTACTGTACTGGCTTTACAATGTACAATTTTCTGTACTGGCTCTACAATGTACAATTTACTGTACTGGCTCTACAATGTACAATTTACTGTACTGGCTCTACAATGTACAATTTACTGTACTGGCTCTACAATGTACAATTTACTGTACTGGCTCTACAATGTACAATTTACTGTACTGGCTCTACAATGTACAATTTACTGTACTGGCTCTACAATGTACAATTTACTGTACTGGCTCTACAATGTACAATTTACTGTACTGGCTTTACAATGTACAATTTTCTGTACTGGCTCTACAATGTACAATTTACTCCACTGGCTTTACAATGTACAATTTACTGTACTGGCTCTACAATGTACAATTTACTCCACTGGCTTTACAATGTACAATTTACTCCACTGGCTTTACAATGTACAATTTACTGTACTAGCTCTACAATGTACAATTTCCTGTACTGGCTCTACAATGTACAATTTACTCCACTGGCTTTACAATGTACAATTTACTGTACTGGCTCTAGAATGCACAATTTACTCCACTGGCTTTACAATGTACAATTTACTGTACTGGCTCTACAATGTACAATTTCCTGTACTGGCTCTACAATGTACAATTTACTGCACTGGCTTTACAATGTACAATTTACTGTACTGGCTCTACAATGTACAATTTACTCCACTGGCTTTACAATGTACAATTTACTCCACTGGCTTTACAATGTACAATTTACTGTACTGGCTCTACAATGTACAATTTCCTGTACTGGCTCTACAATGTACAATTTACTGCACTGGCTTTACAATGTACAATTTACTGTACTGGCTCTACAATGTACAATTTACTGTACTGGCTCTACAATGTACAATTTCCTGTACTGGCTTTACAATGTACAATTTACTGCACTGGCTTTACAATGTACAATTTACTGTACTGGCTCTACAATGCACAATTTACTGTACTGGCTCTACAATGTACAATTTACTGTACTGGCTCTACAATGTACAATTTACTGTACTGGCTCTACAATGTACAATTTACTGTACTGGCTCTACAATGTACAATTTACTGTACTGGCTCTACAATGTACAATTTACTGTACTGGCTCTACAATGTACAATTTACTGTACTGGCTCTACAATGTACAATTTACTGTACTGGCTCTACAATGTACAATTTACTGTACTGGCTCTACAATGTACAATTTATTGTACTGGCTCTACAATGTACAATTTCCTGTACTGGCTCTACAATGTACAATTTATTGTACTGGCTCTACAATGTACAATTTACTGTACTGGCTCTACAATGTACAATTTATTGTACTGGCTCTACAATGTAAAACTTACTGTGCGGTACTGGCTCTACAATGTACAACTTACTGTACTAACTCTACAATGTACAACTTACTGTATGGTACTGGCTCTACAATGTACAACGTACTGTATTCACTCCACAATGTACAACGTCCTGTATTCACTCCACAATGTACAACGTACTGTATGCACTCCACAATGTACCAACGTACTGTATGCACTCCACAATGTACAACGTACTGTATGCACTCCACAATGTACAACGTACTGTATTCACTGCACAATGTACAACGTACTGTATTCACTCCACAATGTACAACGTACTGTATGCATTCCACAATGTACAACGTACTGTATGCACTCCACAATGTACAACGTACTGTATGCACTCCACAATGTACAACGTACTGTATGCACTCCACAATGTACAACGTACTGTATGCACTCCACAATGTACAACGTACTGTATGCACTCCACAATGTACAACGTACTGTATTCACTCCACAATGTACAACGTACTGTATTCACTCCACAATGTACAACGTACTGTATTCACTCCACAATGTGCAACGTACTGTATTCACTCCACAATGTGCAACGTACTGTATTCACTCCACAATGTGCAACGTACTGTATTCACTCCACAATGTGCAACGTACTGTATTCACTCCACAATGTACAACGTACTGTATGCACTCCACAATGTACAACGTACTGTATGCACTCCACAATGTACAACGTACTGTATTCACTCCACAATGTACAACGTACTGTATGCACTCCACAATGTACAACGTACTGTGTTGGATTTAAGATGTGGATAATCTTTTTATTTTCTGTTTCCTAACTGGAGGAAGAATATTTAAACGAGGAGCAAATCATCTCACTTTGGCCAAACGTTCCAAGAGAAGATTCCTCCGATATGCTGCAGTTTCCCTCTCTGTCTGATGACATCCAATTATTTCTTTCTTCACATTGCTTTGACAGATCACATACTTAATTCTCATGTTGTTCAATGTGTCGAAGTATAAATGGGTCACCATGACAACTGCTCACAATAATTGCTGCGTGTTGTACCAAATCTACTGCACCCCATATTTGTTGTACCTGGACGTCGACTATTTGATGGAGCAAGTGAGGCAAAGATCACATGGTGATCATAAATCCCATCCTGTTGGAATGGCAACCTTGGGGTGAGGACACTCGAACTCGAGGTTAACATCAGTATTAAGGATTTGAATTGCAAACTTTCAGATACACAAGTTCGTCTCAGCCGAATTACCATGTCGCTGTCGGATTGCTGATAAATCCCTGAAGATGGAGATTTGTTTGTCTGTCTTGTTTGGTGTGGTCCGACGTCAGGAGTCACTCCACCCTTCCTGGTTGATTTCAGGGCAGTGCGTGCATGCATCCGTCCGTGCGTGTTTGTCCACGAGCGTTTGGATCATTCCCATCCACAGCAGAGGGTCGTTTCGTACACTTCACATAGAAACAGTCAGGAGGCAGGTGTGTGCGGGACCAAAGAATTTGTTGAAAATTGAGCAAACAGAAGCAGGTCTGTACATATACAGTATAAGCCTTCAGTGCATCCAATGCACTCAAACATGGCGATGGGAATTAAAGTACAGCGGGTTGAGGAGTATGCCACATGCAGTCTGTACACAGTGTACACTACACAACTCTGTATTTGCAAAGTGTACAAAATACAATATATAGTCTCTCTACTAAACCTCGGTAACACATCAGTGTCTTTGCTTTATTTTTATTATTATTTTTTTAAGTTTCTTTTTGTCGTTTTTATTACAAACCTTATTCTGAGTCACACGCCACGGGTTTGCTAGTATCGCAGCCTTACAAGGAGTAATAAAAGTGAGAGTTGGTACAAATGACGGTATAAAAGCAAGCCTGCGGAACCTCACAGCATTATATGGATTATGTGATATTTGCTCCGATTACGCCAGAAGCAAATGGTCTTCCAACCCCCCAAAAAAGCAACAACCCATCCACTCAAAAGTAGGAAGGGGAAAAGCAACTCCAAGACCCTCCGCTCCGCTCGAACAAGACGATCCTGCTATCAAGGACCACATATACCTAGGTCGTCATTCTTATGGGATGTGGTGCCCTCACCGTTTCAAATTTAGTGCCGTAAAGCAGACATGCCGCACGTGGTGCATTTCGGGTTTTATTGCCTTTACCGGCATCAGAGGGAATTCAAAGGTGTACAACAATATTGCTCGCCTCACATTTCATCACCCTCATGCTCTCCGCCGAACCATCTATAAAGTTCAAAGTGTTCAAAAGTTAATAATGCATCGGGACGTTTTAGGTTCAAACTTTCGAGAAAGCGAGAGACTTTTTCGAAACGAATCTCATCCCAAAATGCAATTACACGTTACAAAGTCACGGAAGGCTCGTCCTGAAATGCGAAGGCGCACAATTAATCCGATTACTTTGCCCGAGTAACGTAAAAATTGGTCGAAAGAAAAACTCATACAAACTTATCAGAATCCTGTGCCCATGAGTATCGCAGCTCCCGGGACAACCTGTCCGTGTCTTAAGAGGTGTGTCCGTTGGGCTCGTGAGCATTATTGCTTTACGGACGCCGCCGAGTTTCGTCGTTGCGAAAGTGAACGGTACGTTGTTCGTGAATGGGAGAAGGTCAAAAGAAACGTTAAGGATGGCTTTAGTGAATACCCTGTTCAAAAAATCGTTCACACGTGTGAAACTCCCAAAATCAAGTCTCATTTTGATGCTTATGACGTGCACAGTTTACGGCAGCCATTAATCGCTAGGGTAAGGTGTGGGCAAGGTGCCCTGGCAGGGAAGGTGGAACAAGACGCCCCGATGCCCTCCTCCGGCATACGTTTCCTCCTCGGTCCTTTTGTTCAGTAAACGGAACATTTTTTTCCATTTGGAATTGGCAGCCACACCATCGGGCAGAGGCTTCTGGCATGAATGTTCAGGATACTAAACAATGATAACCAGGACCGAGGGAAAACGGCGATGGAGAGTAAATCTTGCTCCACCATACCTACTCGGGAAATCTTGCTCCACCTTAGTTTATAGTTCCTTGTGACGTAATAGGAAAACGTGAGTAATACTTTGATACAAAATACTTCCGCAGGCTGTGCTACCATGGGGCTGCATCTTGCTGGTAAAATTCACACCGTCGGCCTTCAAAGTTCTCTCTCTTTCTCGCTCTTTCCCCATCTCATGGTTTCCTGATATTTATTTTTAATCACATCATCCTCATGTCTCATCGTTATCATTAAAGTGGGTGAAGCTGTTCCTCTTTTTCTTGATTGTTCCATGACAAATCCTTGCTGGGAATGGCCTTTGTATCTCTTCCATCACTTTACAATCCTGCTTTTTGATCTTCATTGTCCCGATGACATGGATCTTTGCAGCCCCAATCACGCCATTGTCTCTTTTCCAAGCACACGGCGATCGTTGAAAGCATGCATGTTGAGAGCGTCCTCCGCACGTAGCGTGTCCACCGCCTTACGCTTCACCTGCCGTCGACAACTTAGAGAGACCTGGAAACCTTCGGCCAGGAGGCTGCACAGTGACCGCTAGGGAATGAGGAGTGTCGGGAGGAGTGGGGGTGTAGATGAATGACAAGGAGGTAGAGATGATACAAGAATAAAAGGATTCATTTCAAAATCTTTCCCCCATGGCATCGGCATCCCTAAGCTCAAGGGAACCTTTAGGTGCAGGTGTTGATGGAAACATTGGAATAAATCTAGTGTCCCTAGGTGATTGTCCCACAACCTGCTCCACCTGCTCCCCATCCTAGTGAACTGTACGATGGACCACCTGAATCTGGGCAATGGTCCAATCTATTGCCAGGTGTCCAACGGCTTCTCCAGAGTACATTGCCAGAAGGACAAGGTAATCAGCACAAATTGGGTGAATCGGTAAGACATTTCTCAGCAAAGGATGGCAGATAGGAAAGCATGTTCAATGTCCTTTATAAAATCACAAGGTTATACTGATTATTCTTGTGGGTTTTTCGTTTGAAATGAAAAAGTATAAAAGTAGTTACCTCCGCCACCTCAGGTGGACGGAGGTTACGTTTCACCCCTGTTTGCCCGTCTGTGAGCAGGATGTCTCAAAATTCGAATGAAACTTGTTGGACACTTTGGGTGTGACACAATCAATTAGATTCGAATCTCCGAATCCGGATATGAGAATTTTTAAGTGATTCTTCTTGATTGAGAGATGGGGCCAAAGCTATATATAGCACGATATTTCAAGTTGCGGATGGATTCGGACAAAATTTGGTGGAGAGCTTGGGTGGGAGACATGGACAAAATGATTAGATTTTGGTGAAGATCCGGAACTGGTAAATTTTTGTCATTTTTGAAAGAAATTGTATTGACCACAGCATATCATACTCCACATCAAAAGATAAGGGAAACTGATTTGTAATACCGGCTGCCACCACAGGTGGCGATATTTCTGCCACATGCCAATTTTGCAGTTTTGGTGACATCCATGTTTTCTCCATTATAGTAAGATTTTGGTGATGATCTGGATCCGGATACCTGAATTTTTAAAGTGATTCTTCACCCTTGAGTGATAGGGCTAAAACAGGTATATAGCACAATATCTCAAAAAGTTAAGGACAGATTCGGACGACAGGTGGAATGTGTGACAAGGTAGAATTTATTCAATTTTAGTGAAGAATCCAATCCGAATCCGGATTTGACAATTTTTCAGATTTTTAAAATTGATTCTTCACTATTGAGTGATCGGGCCAAAAACGATATAAAGCATGATTGAGTATTTCAAAAGGTTGTGGACGACTTATGACAAAACTTGGTGAATGAGTTGGGTAGGTGAAAGGAACAAGTCGAGTAGATCATGGTTCAGGTCCGGATCCAGATCCAGCCTATCAGTGGGATACAAAACGTAAGCTGTTCAGCCTGCCGGAGGTATGTGCTCTACCGAGTGCTGTTTAGATAAATAATATGATCAATAAAATCTCAGAGTAATTAATGTTTCCTTGTACATTGATTGTAGCCTGGACCACCTTCGAGTGGACAAATTCTCCAAATCACATGGAAATGACAAAATGCCTTTTTCTTGGAGTCCCGAGTTTCCTCTCCACTATTAATATGGATTTATCAGTACATATACATATAATCCAAGTACAACCTGTCATTCTTTGAACAGGAAGTTAAAATGCTGTCCCATCTTCTGGTGCTTGTTTGGAGATGTTGATCATTCTAAAGCATCTTTCGAGAATAGCCATTGTCGGTTGCTACTTTGGCCCTATAATTTCCATCCTACATTAATCTAAGGGGAAACATTTAGAGCAAACGGCTTCACCTGAGTAGTGATGATGCAACCTTCCCAGATAATTCATAATCTAGTTTCTCTTTGTAACAATTAATTGCCAACTAAGAGGAATCAGGAAGTGATGAACTAAGTGTTTAAGGAGCTAATTTACCATGACCCTCATAAACACTGAAAACCTTGTGGGAAGTAGATATCTATATTATCCAATCAAGCGATACAAATTGCAAAAATGAGAAAATACCTTTTCGTGTGAAGCAGTACGCTGGGCCCGGTACAGGAACTCGGCGAGAGCAACGACCACCGAGAGAAGCAGACCCGCTGCCAGGATCACAAAGATGCCTCCGATGTTCTGAACCCCAAGTGCGCTCGCCTCCTTGCCATCGTCAGTAGGACACCCATTACCGAGCCACCATTTGTCACGCAACACCTGCAGTACACCTTCGTCTTGCAACTGCAAGATGGCGATGGTCATCTTGTCTCGGTACGGAGAGCCTGTGCGGGGGTGGTGCAGAGCACAATGTGAGCCACAGTAGGTCACCTGCATCCTTCAGATGCAGAGTTGGAAAATAAATCCACCGATGTGGTACTCGATTAGATTTCTTCAAAGAAAACGTCGGTCATCAGTCCTGACCAAAAAATTTCATGCAAATAAATTTGGAATTTGTCCAAATTGCTTACTCTTGTTGGAAAGACACCGAGTGGTCACTTTCAAAAGGTAAAGTGTTTCCACACAACCCTGGGATGGCAGGTGTCAGATCACAATCCCTGTAGAACTGAACCCAGGTGGAAACAAATTTGGTGTCGTAATACAAACAGAGAGAGAGAGAGAGAGAGAGGGAGATAGAGGGAATGAGATGTGGAATGGTGATGAAGGGAGCTTAGGGAACACAAAACATGGTTCAATTGGTTGCATATGAAGATACGGAGTGATATGGGAACAAAGAAATAATAGATGTGTGCAGCAAAATCTTACCCTTGGGCTAAACACACACTAACAGATGGTTTCAGACAACAGCCAGACGTACATCTGCTATCCAGTTGAGCTTTTCCCTCTGGATTCCCTAATTTCCTTTTTCTTGAATTGATGCAATTTGCAATTCCCATGTAAGAGACATGAACAAGTTATTTTAATGTAGATGTGGAAAGGAGGGAGGCAAGGAAGTCTCCACAGGGCATTACCAAGAACCTCTACCCAAAAGGGAAGGTGTGCAAAATGGTCACGGAGATTTGCAACCATTTATAGCAACACAAGGCTTCATCAGCAGAATAGAAAAAGCTCTTGCAGCTCAAGGACACCATCGATGCAAGGGTGCTAAAATCAAGAAACCTTTCGTGGGAAGATATTATAAATCAAAAAAATGTGTAGATAGAGAGAAAGGGAGAAAGAGAGGGAGAGAGATATCTGAAGAATAAATTCCTTTGGCTTATTCAGAGTGTCTGATTCAATGACTATCCACACCATCCTTTATCGAGGTTCCAATCCTTCAAATGCAGAACCTCTCTGAGCAATGGGTACACAACAACAGAGAGGAAGTTGTAGAGGACAGAAAGCATCGAGAGAGAGAGAGAAAAAAAGAAAGAGGGAGAGGGAGAGGGAAAGGGAGAGGGAGAGGGAGAGGGAGAGGGAGAGAGAGAGAGAAAGAGATAAAGAGCCAGAGAGAGCCAGAGAGAGAGACTTTTAAAATTTTTCATTTTTTGAATTTTGTGTCCTTTTATTATAAAAGTATAAAACCAAAAGTATTCAAACTCCACTTAAATACAAATCAAAACGTCATTTGCAATGCATTTGCACAAAACACCCCCCATGCCCCATAACTTTTCAAACACAAGAAGGTTCCCCATGTTTACATGATAAGCATGTTCGAGCTTTATACGTGCTGACACCATCCCGATGAAACAAAAAAGTGCATTTTCACTTTTTCCACCACCTAATCTGGCTTTTCTGGTTTTATAAATTGCAGGCTTAGCAATTCCCCGCAAAACATTTCAAAAACATGATCACAGATTATTTTCTAGTGTTGCATGCAAGTCCGTAAACAAAGATTGCAACAGAGAAAACAATTTTAAATTTACAAAAGATTCGGCTCAGATACAGAAACAGAGATGACAATCTCTTGCACTCAATAAACGCAAGACACAAATGTTCAACATTACCACAAAAAGGACATAAATTAGACACAGCAGGGTTAAACTTCTGGACTGGACCAGTCTCCAATTTAGGTCTCCTGTACGTCCGACAGTAGGACACATGTACATTTCATCCCAATTTGGAGTGAGAAATGCTCCTGCAGGTAAAAGCTCTTTCCACTGGTTTCTTAAGGGTGCATCACATCCGGTAAGCACACCTATAGACAAATTTTGTACATTGCCCTTTTGCCCATGACGTGGAACACACCAGATTCTTCGCTGTTTGAGGAAAACACACCGTGTTGTTCTTGGGCAGTGACTGAGAGTTCAGGGAAGGTTAAACGAAAATCTACTTCTTCATTTACCCCATTCCACCCAATATTTAAATCTAAAAAAGTCTGGGTTACAATCCTTATGTCCTTGCTCACTATTCTAATTGTATGCACGACAATTTTTCCGGATACAGAGATGGCAGGCAACCATCGTTTCAAGTATAGCTCCATGAGATCTCGCACTTTAATAATCCCATTGTTCGTAAAATGTTCCATAAAAGCTCGGCTGGTAGATATTTCAGCAAATAATGAGTTTTGGAACAATGGCTCATGCACAAAATTCCTGGGATCGTAAGAGATCTGCAACCGCTGCACTCCGAGAGCTTGCCAGGCGTTCAGGAGAGACCGATGAAATGCAGGGAGCCGAGCTCTGTCGACCTGCTTCAAGTCCATAAGCAAAAGTTCCTGGTCATAGTCCATTCCACCTACTTGCCTGAGGAAGGTATTCGTGAGAGGATGCCAGGGCAGCACAACCTCGCTGTACAGCAGACGTTTTATTGTCATTATCCAAAAAGCCATTATTCGACTAGGGATGTGCACCAGGTTGGCCACCTGAATTACATGGTCTGCACAACACATCTGGCTTAAGCCAGTGGTGGCCTCCCCAGAAAAAGTCAACTAGACCCCTCTGAATGTTGGTGATCAGAGCTTGAGGAAGCTGGAGTGCTATGATCTTATGCCATGCGATTGGAAGCAGCAGGTTGTTTATTATCGTTACCCGTGCCTTAAGTGACAAGACATGGAGCATTCCTTTCCACTTTGATAGTTTTTGCTTAATGTTATCTAGGAAACCATCCCAGTTTTTCTTCATATAGCTTGCAGTTCCCAAATGGATGCCTAAGTATTTAAACCCATCCGTTTTCCATAACATTCCTCCTGGAAGAGTTGGGGGAACCATATGTGAAGCCTGTGACCCCGATAGGGTATCTGGGTACAGAGAAAGGGCTACGCTCTTGTTCCAATTTACTCTTGCTGATGAAGCAAGTTCAGATTTGGCAAAACACCGGGATAGCTCAAAAACATCTTCCTGGTTTTTAACCACAACACACAGGTCGTCTGCATATACTGGCGTAACAATTTTGGAATTGTTTGACAAGGACAAACCAGATAAGGTGGTACGAAGGAGAGCCAGTCAGGGTTCGATGGACAGTGTATACAACATGCCTGACAGAGGACAGCCCTGACGGATGCCACGCTGAAAGGGGAAAGGATGACACAGACTGTTATTTACTTTTAGCAGGCATGATACATTGCTGTATAAAAGTTTTGATGTGAGAAATGAATTTTTTTACAAATCCTGCTTTAGTAAGAACTGCAAGCAAAAATGAGTGATTCACACTGTCATGAGCTTTCTCCTGATCAAGGAGTAATAACCCAAAACCAAAACCATGAGACACAGTTTGACCGATAGTAATCAAGTCTCTAACCAAAACAATACTGTCATTCATGGATCGTTCAGGTATGCAATATGTTCGGTCATTCCCAACTAAGAAAGAGATGACCTTTTAACCCTTTGAGTACGGGATTTTTTTTTTGATAAAAATACCCCCGGTATGGGATTAATTTGGCATTTTGGTATGGGAATGCAACCACGTACTGAGGATCTATTTATAGGTATAGTCGATGATGTGTAGTAACGTCATCCATACACAAAACTTTTTCGCGGGTTGCGGCACTGGACGTCATCCGTACTCAAAGGGTTAAGACGCATTGCAAGCATTTTTGACACAATCTTATAGTCAGTATTTAGCAATGACACAGGCCGCCAGTTTGTAATCTGCTGCAAATCCCCTTTCTTATGAAGAAGACATAAGATAGCTCTTCTGCAGCTCAGGGGCAATTCCCCCTGATCTCAGCTCTCTTGAAAAGTCTCAAATAGAGCACGACCCAGAACATTCCAAAAAACTTTGTAAAATTCAGCAGGAAGTCCATCAATTCCGGGGACCTTGCCCTCAACGAGTTGTTTTACTGCTGCAGTGAACTCCTCAAGATAAATGTCACATTTGAGTTGAAGTTGCTGCTCTTCAGAAAGATGGGAGAAGTTCAATCATCTCATTTGCCGTCGTTTTATCCACAGTTCTTGGAGTAAATAAGTTTGAGTAAAACTCTTGCAGTGAATGTTTAATGTCACTCTGGCAAGTCAGAACACCGTCGGAAGAGCGTAGACTCTGAATCTGCTGAGAAGTGTTGGCAGCCTTCTGCATTTTGAAGAAATCTTTGTTTGGAGTCTCGAGGTGTATTATGCTCATCCGCAGGTGAATCATTGCTCCAGCCGCACGCTCTTTGATCAGTTCGGCCAGCAGGGTCTTTTTTTCTATCAGCTGCTGATATTGGTCACTTCCCCAAGATGTTCCAGCTTCTTGTTCATATTTAAGTACATCTGCTTTTAGAGCACCTATCAACCCAGACATATTACTTGTGGCATACGAGCAATATTGTTGGCAGAAAATCCGAATTTGTGACTTGCTACAGTCCCACCACTGTCGCATATTGACATAGGAACACTTTTTCTTTTCTAATCCTTCCCATACCAGTCTGAAGGCATTTTTAAAATGTTCATCTTGTAACAATTTCACATTGAAATTCCAGTGTACACTCTTACAGCAATGATAGGGTAACATACAATCCATTGCAATCATATGGTGATCAGAAAAGCCAGATGGAGTTATACATGTTCTCTTAATCAGATCCACCATTCCTTGGTTCACGTACAATCTGTCCAGTCGACCCATGGTTAACTGGTTTTTTGAACAGCACACCCATGTATATTTACGGGTGTTTGGATTTTGCAATCGCCATACATCTCCAAGTTTGTATTTCTTCACAAGTTGTGCCAAGGACCTTGCACTGGGTGGATGTGGCTCAGGGGTATTCCTGTCCAGTCGAGTGTTGAGTGTGCAGTTATAGTCTCCCTCCATACAAATTAAACTAGTCAAATCAACAGTGTCAAAACTTAAACTAGTCAAAACTTAAATAATCCGCTAACTTTGGAAGAAATAGAGCCCTTTCAGCACTGTCACTGGGGCAATACACATTACTCATGCTAACCTATTGATTGCTGCTAATAAAATACACCACCATCAAGAAGCCCTTACAAATCTCTCTTTCGTGAATCTCAGATGGTTGGAGACGAGGATGCAAGATTATCGCCACCCCTGCTTTAGCTTCTTCATCCGCACTGGAGAAAAAGTGGCACACTTTAAACATCCTGCGCCACTAGTCTACACAAGATTGGTTGGTGTGTGTCTCTTGTAACATGAAGATGTCAATCTTTTCTTTCTCAAAAAGTTGTAACACCTCTAGACGCCGCATACAGCTGCGGCTCCCATTTATATTGAGAGACGTTACCTTCAATTTCTTTTTTTATTGATTTCCCTACTCTTGGAGTTATTTTCCTGCCTTAGTGGCACACTTCCTCGACCGCTGAAATTGAGGTTCTGAGATCCCAACTTGCTGGGGTTCACAAATCATGTTTCTAGTAATTTTTAGAAAAGCATGTAGGTTTGGGAAATAATCCTGAATTCTGACATGCCTTTTCCTGAAGGTTTCATCGAAGAATTTTATAATTTAATCTTCTGTAACTACAGTGTCCCCATCCTCATCCTTTTGGCCACAAAACCCACTACCTGATGGGGTAGAGGAGGGTTCATCAAAATCAAACGCATCATCTTTGTCATTCTCTTCCTGATGCAAACCTATTTCTGAGGCACAAATCTCCCCAGGATCAGAAACATGGATATTGTTTTCATTCCTGTTTAGCTGCTCATCGTCACATGCAACTTCTTTCTTATCATCCCTTTTATTTTGTTCGAAACGTGTAGGCTTACAGGTTCCCTCGGTGGGGCTGTCCGACTTAGCTGTTCTGTCATTACACCCGTCCATCCCTGCGCCCACCTCTGTGACCATTACATGAATGTCATGTAAGACATCAGGGTTATCAATATCAACACTTGTGTCCTCCTGAGAGGTGCGAGGATTCTCGATGTCTATATCACACTCATCCCTCAAACAGTTCGGCAAGTGGTGCAAACGAACTGCTTGGATTTAAACCCGGTTCCGGTTCAGTTTGCAATCCCAAACAGGGATTCTCTACACAAGCTCCATCTTGCAAGGTCGACGACACATTTGACACAACCAGTACCTTACTTTGTACTGTGCTTGCATCCTTCACGACGGGACATGAACGTTTATGTCCTTTTTTTACAAGCCACTGTTACAAACCCTTCTATGTTGTCATCTGTACAGTCCTGTAAATTAGGAGAGGGAGCAACCACTTTTGTCACCAGCAGGTAGGGAGGAGTGGTGCACTGTTTCCCGCTCACCCATAAGTCATAGGGAGGTGTCTACCATTCCACGTATCTCAGTAGGTGGGGGGGAGGGGTCAACTGTTTCCCTATCACCATTAGGTCATGGGGAGGAGTCTACAACATCATCCGCCCCATTAGGTGGGGAGGGAGGAGAATCTGCAATCACCTGGTCTCGATTTTCTAATGATCTCACCAATCCGGGACCGGAACTCTTTACGTGTCCGTAAGCTCCACACCCATAGCATGCCATGACGTCCATGAAGGCATACATTCTATAAGTATGGCCCTTAATCTTTGCATGCAAAACTACATTTAGCTTATGCTCATTTTCGGGCAATATCATGTAAACGACCCTTTTAAAAGTCATCATGTGTCGAAATTCACCCCTTGCCAAGTGTATCGGCACCATTGTCACTTTTGACACGATCGTACCGAACTTGCTCAATTGAGCACACAAGTCCTCACCTTTAACAAGGGGAGGGACATTAGACACGTCAACCTTCACCGCAGGTGTATCTAATGGGGAAACCACTAGAAACAGGTCGGGCTCTATGAGAAGGCCTTGCTCCACAACGGAGTGCAACCATGTGCACCTCCAACCACAACCATGTGCACCTCCAATACAAACACAACAACCTTCTTGTTCATTCGAAAGGCTGCACGGATATTATGTGAGCCGACGCTCTTTCCGATTGCTAGAAGCACTTGCTCCATCTTTACCTCACTCGGAGGGTCGCACACCAGCCCATGCTTGCGAGTGAGCGACTCGTACCTGCTATTTCTCAAACAATCGTTTGCCATAGTGAACGTAAATTAAATAAATAAAAAAGTGAGAAATCAACAAAACGATACCAACCACAAGCAACACCGGCAAGTGGAGGTAAAACCAAAACTAATGGACTAAGTCCAAGAAACGTTTAGAGCAGTGAAACACCGCTGCCTGGACTATGAAAACACGGCAAAATGGAGGCCAGGCATCAAACCCGGAGGTTCGAAAAGAGGCAACCGAACACCACCTACCGTGTGCGCTCTCCCAACCCCCCACCCCCCTCTCTCTCGTCTCAACAATGAAAGGACACACAGGGGAAACTTTACAAGCATAAAGAAGGACACAAGGGAGCGAAATGGGGGCTAGGAAAACCAACCAACATGACAGAGAACTCACAGCTCAACATGCACAGCCACCATGATGCCACACCCACCCCCAACTACCAGCAGGGGGTGAGAGAGAGAGAGACTTTTTATCTTACAATAATTCACCAAATGTCTGTCCATCTGTCTGTCCGTCCATCCATCCGTCTGTTCGAAGGTACCATAAAAACGGCTGAACTGATCACAACGATATTTTGGGTGGGTAATCCTGGGATCTCCTGGAGTAAAATAGGCTATATTGTTTTTCCAATGTCAGCTTTGGCCTCCAGCATTTTCAGGTTTGGACTCCCACATAACGTTATTTTCCCGGGTGCCGCACAAACGGCTGCACCGATCGCTGCACGGCTGCACCGATCGGACTCAGTGGCCTCGGACAAAGACCTTTTATAAGGACATGGGTTGAATCCCTGCTTGAGAGAATGCCAACCCCCTCCCCGCCATCACGGCCGTCTCTCCAACTCACAATCCCACGAGATATGTGGAAAGGACGACCCAAAACCAATTATCTTCTTTTTGATTCGTATACAGTCACGTGAAAAAGTAAGTACACCTCATGTAAAGTTTTGACTTTTTCAACATATTTCAACATACAGCTATTTGATCTTCATTTCAACAATATTGATAGATAAAGGTGATATAATATAACAAATATCATGAAATATTTACATTTTGTAGTCCATTGTATAATTTAAATAAACATAAATGCAAATTTCGCATGTGGAAAAAGTAAGTACACCCATACATTTATCACTACTTCAAATACCTAAAATTAGAATCAGGTGCACCAGCTCAGGTGCAAATGATTAGAACATCGTTAGAGAGGATCTTGGAGGAACCTGTTTTATTTAAACCTCAGACATTTAGTTTGGTTTGCTCTTTGTTGTTGAAGTGTGCGGCGTCACAATGCCTAGATCAAAAGAGCTCTCTGAGGCCTTCAGAAAGAAGGTTATAGATGCCTACGAGTCTGGGAAGGGATTTTAAAATATCTCCAAACAATTTGAAATCAATCATTCGACTGTCTGGAAGATCATCTACAAGTGGAGAAGATTCCAAACAACTGCCAACTTGTTCAGGCCAGGCCGCCCCAGCAAGTTCAGCCCGAGAGCAGACCGCAAGATGCGGAAAGAAGTCTGTAAGAACCCCAGAATGTCATCACGGGACCTACAGGTAGCTCTTGCCACTGTTGATGTCAAAGTGCACGAGTCTACCATTAGAAAGAGGCTGCACAAATTTGATCTACATGGGAGGTGTGCCAGGAGGAAACCTTTGCTGACCAGAAAGAACATCAGGGCAAAACTAAAGTTTGCCAATGTACACCTCGGCAAAGACCAGCACTTCTGGAACAATGTGCTCTGGACAGATGAGTCAAAGGTAGAGCTATTTGGCCACAGTACCAGAAGACATGTTTGGCGAAAATCAAAGACAGTATTTGACCACAAGAACCTGATACCAACTTTAAAACATGGTGGTGGAAATATTATGGTTTGGGGCAGCTTTTCTGCATCAGGGCCTGGGCAGCTCACCATCACAGAATCCACGATGAATTCTTCATTGTACCAGTGGGTGCTTGAGGATAATGTGAGGCCATCTGTCGGAAAGTTGAAGCTCAACCGAAGGTGGACCTTGCAACATGACAATGACCCTAAACATACCAGTAAATCCACCAAGGAATGGCTGAAAAGAAAGAAATGGAGGGTTCTGGAATGGCCAAGTCAAAGCCCGGATCTAAATCCCATCGAGATGTTGCGGGGGGATTTGAAACAAGCTGTGCATACAAGAAACCCCTCAAACATCGCACAGCTGAAAGAATTCTGCATGGAGGAGTGTGCAAAAATTTCTCCCAGTCGATGTCAGAGACTGGTAGAAAGTTATAAGAAACGCCTACTTGAGGTTGTTTCTGCCAAAGGGGGCAATACTACCTATTCGAGCCAAGGGTGTACTTACTTTTTCCACATGCAAAATATGCATTTATGTTTATTTAAATTATACAATGGACTACAAAATGCAAATGTTTCATGATATTTGTTATATTATATCACCTTTATCTATCAATAAAACCACATTTCCAAGCTGGCCTCCAAAGACAGTCGCCGACTGGGCATCCTCTGTCATGCGAAGTCCTTCCTTGGCACACCTGAGCTCCTCACCACATATAAGGCTTTCATCTGCAGCTCAATGGAGTACTGCTCTCCCCTCTGGGCTGGTGCTCCTGCCTCATACCTAGCTCGTCTTCACACTGTTGAAACCAAAGCGTTCAGAATCATTGGAATCTCCCGTGATGAAGCTATCTCTGAGGGCCTTTCACTTACTCACCGCAGGGAGGTTGGTGGTCTTTCCGTCTTCTACCGACTCCTCTCCGGCCTTGGTCCCCCAGCTCTCTCTGGGCTCTGTGCCCCAAATATTCCTACAGGTTGCACAAGATCTGCCTGCAACCCTCTTATGGTTAAACTGCCAAAATCAAGACTCTCTGCTCACCTTCACTCCTTCATTCCTCTTTTCTCCCGTCTCTGGAACAAACTCCCTCACTCTCTTCAATCCCACTCCTCCTTCCAGGTCTTTAAAACAGCTGTTCACCACCATCTCTTACCTTCCCCCATCCAAAACCTTGATCTTTTCTACCCCCGCTAATTTTTTAACCCCAGATACACTTTTTTGAAATACCAACTTCTTTCCTGGAAGTCCTTGGTGTCCTTGTTTTATACCTCTCCCGCCTCCCCCCAAGCCCTCTCCCTCCCACACATCTCCCGATGTCCCTGCTCTCAAATGTTGTGTTTGTGTGCTTCCCCTTCTCTCCCCATCTTGTACACCACTCTCTCTTTTTTATATATTTTGTTTGTCTGTTTGATTTTTTTTTCCTTGTGATAAATGTTAGCTCTTTCACAAGCCACGATTCTGTATACAAAAAAAACAAAAAGAAAATAGCTGTATGTTGAAATATGTTGAAAATTCAAAACTTTCCATGGGGTGTACTTACTTTTTCGCATGACTGTATATGAATGAATATATGAATATATATATATATATATATATATATATATATATATATATATATATATATATATATATACTGTATATATATATATATACTGTATATGTATACTGTATATATATACTGTATACTGTATATACTGTATATATATATATATATATATATTTATATATATATATACGAAGCACATTCGGAGGTGATGGAGGAAGGGGTGTTGGTTGACTGTGGTGCTCTTCAGAGATGGAGGAGATAGCGAGCAAACCAAAGGAGGCTATCCTGTCTGCTTGGCTCACGCCGGCGGCTGGCTTCAGGTGTGAATCCACGCCATCTTGTGTGCTTCCCACGTGGGGTGGTTATAACACGGATACGACCATCAAACTCCGAAAAGCCTCGTAGACCAGAGCTGAGTGCCGGCTGATACAAATACATAGAACATTATATTATTTCTTTTTCATTCCTTTGTGTTAAGCCTGGTGTTGGCTTAGTGGTTAGGGTGCCGGCTTGGGATCCTAGGATCCTGGGTTCGAATCCTGGTCGATAGCTGAATTAACGCCACGGGGGTTGACTCAGCCTGTCATCCCTCCGAGGTTGGCAAATTGAGTACCAGTTCATTGGCAATTCCCTGTGTCGCAAGAGTCAACTAACAGGGTTGGTGGCAGGAGGGCATCCGGCCATAAAACATTGCTTCAAAAAGGGGACCAATGACCATGGTGCCTGAAAAAGGCCAACCCCTGCTCTGCAGGGGAAAATTGCCTCTAACGGTGGTTCTTCTTCTTTCTTTAACTATCAATATTGTTGAAATGAAGATCAAATAGCTGTATGTTGAAATATGTTGAAAAAGTCAAAACTTTACATGGGGTGTACTTACTTTTTCACGTGACTGTATAAACATCATTAAAAGTAAACGATGACCTCGGCCAAAGTTCAAACGATGTGGGTTGAATCTCCACATGAGAGAATTCCACATAGCTATTTGGGTGGTGTATAAGCCAACAGATTGCTGTCTCCATCGATCTTGCCGAGGCTGTAACACCTATCGGCTCAAAATCCTTTTAACTGTTGACTTGTTAGTTTTTACAATGAAGGAAACGTTAACAATGTTGTTAAAAGTTTATTTTGTGATTAATTTGTGATTGGAGATATCTCTTTTTTCATTCCAAACAACATATCGAGTTCAAGTGAATGACGACATGCCGTGATGGTTTCTACTTTCTGAACGTGAACTTTGCGGATCGCCATATGCAGATTCGCCACGGACCCACGATCGATGTTTCTATACGTGAACGTACCCGTTTGTTTGCGAACGGGTACGTTTTTCATGGAAGTCCTTCACGAACTTGCTGTCCATGTCTGATGTATGACTGAAGGTGCTACAGGAATGTGGAACTTATTGGTTTCATGCTTTAGCATTCGCCGTATCTGCATTGCCTGTTTGCTTCTGGCCTCGCACCCGTGCATAGCACGGGTATCTCACTAGTTACAAAAATATAAAAATACATGCCAGTCGGTGAAGATACTATTCAATACAAGCACAATAATCAAAAGAACAGAAAAGAAAAAATAAGATAACAGGAAAGGAAAGGAATTTAAAACCGTAAATTGAAATAGAAAAGAAAAACAATAAAAACTGACCCACACTAATTCATTCCAAACGAACCTACAAATATATCATTAATTCATTCTCATGCACCACGCAGATCCCATCAAAACAGCAAATGTTCATAAACTCATCAATACTTTTCTTTCTTTCAGAAGAACAAAATTCAAGTTTGAGTCTTGCAGATATCAAGGCATTCAAAAATAACATGACATTGCATTGCCCAATCGGCTTTCCCTTCAGTTTTTCATTCCTCGATAAATAAATTGCCATTTTCGGCATGACCACGAAAAACAAAAACAACATATGTACATGCTCTTTCATATCGTTGAAATCAAAAATAAATGATCGCAGAGAGAAAGTGATATTCATTTTTCCAGACATGTAGTTCAGCCATTGAAATAAAGGCACAAGCCTTGCACAATCAACGTAAGCATGGAACGCATCCTCTGTGTAAACACAGAACGGGCAACACATAGATATGGGCGTGAAATGACTCACTAATTTATTAAATGGGATGATCCAGTGTATCATTTGCCACTGGAGATCACCTGTCCTTTTGCTTACCAGCTTACTGTACATTGATTCCCATGCAGGCTCAGATGTGAGTCCTTCCGGCATTAGCCCTTTCCACTTGTCCACTCCATTTAAATGCGAGTTCCCAAGCAGAACTGCAGTACATAATCGATACAGGTCTTTACTACATTTCTGAAAAACAAAATTGTCCATCACTAATTGGGGGCAAGTCTCTGTGACTAAGCTGTACAAATAAACCAGGAAATCGCCAGTCATTGGATGTCACCAAAACTTCCTGGATCCATCTTAGTCAAGTTCAAAGCTTTTCTGTACTATATCCTTCAGGACTCTTCCAATTATTCCATTTGACCATATTCCAGTCATATCAACTATCTCCTGCACCGCCTTTCACCCCCAACCAGAATCATGGCGGAGGTCCAACACTTTAATTATGCCTGCTGTAATAAAGTGTTGATAAAAGTCTCGGCTTCTTGGAATTGCAGGAAAAGGCGGGTTGTAAAAAAGGGGTTCTTCCACAAACATGTTTGTAGCATAGGTTTCCTGCTGGCGACTAATCGAAAGGCTTTGCCAGGCGTTCAGAAGGCACTGATGGAATGATGGTAGATGAGATGTGTCAACATGTTGGAGTTGGATTAAGAAAAGTTCAAGGTCGTATCCGAACCAGCTTGCTTTTTGCAACATGTGATAGGCCAGAAGTCGGGTTGGCAGTCGTTCTTTGTACATCAACTGCTGTATGGTGCACAGCCGAAAAGCCACAATACGCCTTTTTATGTCGATCAGTCCTTGGTTACCTTCAGACAAGGGGTTACATATAAAATTTGGTAGTAACCAATGGTGAGCACTCCAAAGAAAATCCTCCTGGAAGAGTTGGGGGAAGAGAAAAATCCTCCTGGAAAAAAATCCTGCCTTTAGTAGTGCCTCCGACGGCTAAAGGCAGATACACCTATGCAACAGAGAAGAAGCCACCAAATTATTAACCACTAGAACCCTGCCTTTGTAGGAAATGTGATCATTCTCATTCTTAACAACAACTCAGACATCATATGCATAAGCCGATACAACTACTGAAGGACTCCCAGGAGATACAGTGACTCCTGAAATATTTTACCTCAATAAAATTAGAAGTGATTCCATTACCAAGGAGAATAATAACCCAGAAACTGGGCATCCTTGTCTCACCCCTCTTTGAACCGGCACCGGAGAACTGAGTTCGTTATTGATTTTAAATAAACGAAATATATTGTTGAACAACAAAGTTACGTAAGCCCTAAAGTTGGCACCAAAGCCACATGCTTCCAGCACACGATACAAAACAAGTACAAAAAGTTTTAATTAAAACAAAAGCCGCGTCGATGTTACACAATGCCTAGATGCAGCTGTGCCGATAACGTCGATGTTATAAGCACAGGACATTTCTATTGATTCGATTACTTGATGTTATTTTTGTGCAAAGTGAAAATATATCTCGGCAATTGCCCGTGTGTGGCGACGAATTTTTTATATATCTCAGCATTTTCCCGTCTGTTATTTCAGGCGGTGTATGACTGACCATGCCGCGATTGAAAAAAAAAATATCTCGGCAATTTCCTGTGTGTGGCGACACGTGAACGAAGCTATGCTCCTCTCTCCACATTATTGTGACGACGTATAAATTAAATATTTCATCGTGACGATTGTCATCAAATGGACGAATTTTTAATATATCTCGGCATTTTCCAGTCTGTTATTTCAGGCGGTGTATGACTGACCATGCCGCGATTAAAAAAAAAAAAATCTCGGCAATTTCCCGTGTGTGGCGACACGTGAACGAAGCTATGCTCCTCTCTCCACATTATTGTGATGACGTATAAATTAAATATTTCATCGTGACGATTGTCATCAAATGGACGAATTTTTAATACTAGGACGTGCCCGTACGTGGGTGCCCGTTCCTTGCCAAAAAAAAAAAAAAAAATGTCTTCGCCCATGCATGCATGGGCGTGCCCGTAAGTGCGTGATGTGACCGTACAATGAATGTATCGTCCCGACGCCGCAGCTCGGATGGCGCTGCAGTTAATCGGGCCTGTATCGGCAGAGTTATTATAAACGTGTACTACAATCGATCGTACCTTACAGCGTCTGCTCGCCACGTTCAGCATCAGTACGTCGTCACTATGACTATCCGTAAGTCCGGAAGTGATGTCCTCATTTGACTGTCCGGAAGGTTGCATATCGCAGTTACGATGAATCGCAAATTAGTTTTAATTAGTTTTAAAACATAGTTTAACGCCAACATAGTTTGACAACGTGAAATAAATGAATATGCTCTCAAATGTGCCGTCCGAGGCAGAGTCTGTTCGCCACGTTCGGCACACGTGATAGCTCGCTGCTCTCTGATTGGTTGAATCGTTTTTTGGACATAGCTCGGTAACTACTTCTCCGATTAATATGAAACCTTGAAAAGGCACATCCTCAGGTCCCCAGCAATATACCTGGCAAGTTTCAAGTATATCGGACCCGTGGTTGTCGAGAAACAGCGGTCACAGACACACACACATACACACACACAGAGATTACTGGAATTATAGATGGACTAGGACGTGCCCGTACGTGGGTGCCCGTTCCTTGCCAAAAAAAAAAAAAAAAATGTCTTCGCCCATGGGCCCATGGGCGTGCCCGTAAGTGCGTGATGTGACCGTACAATGAATGTATCGTCCCGACGCCGCAGCTCGGATGGCGCTGCAGTTAATCGGGCCTGTATCGGCAGAGTTATTATAAACGTGTACTACAATCGATCGTACCTTACAGCGTCTGCTCGCCACGTTCAGCATCAGTACGTCGTCACTATGACTATCCGTAAGTCCGGAAGTGACGTCCTCATTTCACTGTCCGGAAGGTCGCATATCGCAGTTACGATGAATCGCAAATTAGTTTTAATTAGTTTTAAAACATAGTTTAACGCCAACATAGCGGCAACATAGTTTGCCAACGTGAAATAAATGAATACGCTCTCAAATGTGCCGTCCGAGGCAGAGTCTGTTCGCCACGTTCGGCACACGTGATAGCTCGCTGCTCTCTGATTGGTTGAATCGTTTTTTGGACATAGCTCGGTAACTACTTCTCCGATTAATATGAAACCTTGAAAAGGCACATCCTCGGGTCCCCAGCAATATACCTGGCAAGTTTCAAGTATATCGGACCCGTGGTTGTCGAGAAACAGCGGTCACAGACAAACAAACACACAGACACACAGAGATTACTGGAATTAAAGATAGATATCTCGGCATTTTCCAGTCTGTTATTTCAGGTGGTGTATGACTGACCATGCCGCGATGTAAAAAAAATATATCTCGGCAATTTCCCGTGTGTGGCGACACGTGAACGAAGCTATGCTCCTCTCTCCACATTATTGTGACGACGTATAAATTAAATATTTCATCGTGACGATTGTCATCAAATGGACGAATTTTAAATACTAGGGCATGCCCGTACTATATCTATATCTAAAATTATATCCCCCCCCTCTATTTACATGAAATGGTTTGGTCCAAAGCGAACGGCTTGCGAGTGGTGACAATCCCCCCCCTCTATTTACATGCAATGGTTTGGTCCAAAGCGAACGGCTTCCGGAGTTTGGTAAAGAAATCGCCATCGCGTGCACAAACGCGCAGGAAAGCGAATGAATCGCAAATTCGTTTTTATTAGTTGTAAAACATAGTTTAACGCCAACATAGTTTGCAAACGTGAAATAAATGAATACGCTGTCAAATGTGCCATCCGAGGCAGAGTGTGCCCGCCACGTTCGGCACACGCGATCGTTCGCTGCTCTCTGATTGGTTGAATCGTTTTTTGGACATAGCTCGGTAAGTAATTGTCCGATTAATATGAAACCTTGAAAAGGCACATCCTCAGGTCCCCAGCAATATACCTGGCAAGTTAAAAGTATATCGGACCCGTGGTTGCCGAGAAACAGCGGTCACAGACAAACGTACAGACGTACAGACAGACAGACAGAGATTACTGGAATTATAGATAGATATCTCGGCATTTTCCCGTCTGTTATTTCGGGCGGTGTATGACTGAGCATGCCGCGATTTAAACAAAATATATATATCTCGGCATTTTCCCATCTCTTATTTTGGGCGGTGTATGACTGAGCATGCCGCGATTTAAAAAAAATATATGTCAATGGACTTGAAGTTACAGGCCTTTGAGAATTCATTTCGTTCTATAAAGGGCAACTTTCATCGGATTTTCTTCCCGTTTTTTTTCAACCGAGTCTAAAACTATGTTGGCGACTGTGAAAAATGAAATGATATATCGAATTTGATTTGAAAGAAAACTGTGTGAGAGGAAGACACCACGGGCCTACAAAACAGGCCTCAAAGCTATGTGAGTTAATAAAATGGTGGATATTTGTTTATATGAAGACTCTCCCAGAATGGGTGGAGCTTTGAGGTTTTGTCTTCTCCGCAAGAACAAGAAGAAGAAGAAGAAGAGGTGGTAACAACAACAACAGCAGCGTGCACTCTATGAGCAGCGTCTGCGACGCGGCTAAAAACATGATTAACACTATCAAAAGCCCTTTCCAAATCAAGGAATATTATCCCCAAATCTTTTTCCAAGCAATCACACTCCATGAAATCCCTGATCAAAAAAATATTATCATAAATAGATCTGTTTGGGATGCAGCATTTCTGATCAGGGTGGACGAGATCATCGATTACCATCTTCAACTGACTGGCCAACACTTTTGACAATATTTTGTAGTCCGTACAGAATAACGAGACCGGCCACCAATTTATTTATCTGCCGTAGATCTCCAATCTTTGGAATCAGAGACACCACCGCTCTTTTAAAGCTTAGTGGTAGTTCTCCATGCACCAATGATGATTCCAGGACACAATAATTCAGGGCCCAAAAGGTCCCAAAAAGCCAAGAAAAATTCTGCCGGTAGACCGTCAATCCCAGGAGCTTTCCCCGAGCCCATTTCAGCTAGGGCCTGTGTTAGCTCAGGCAACACAATTGGTGAATCCAGGCCCAGGCGCTGAGGCTCAGTTAGGGATGAAAGGTGAGAAGTTAAATAATTCCATGGTTTGTTCACAAACATTTTGTTTTGCATAAACTTTTGAAAAAAACTCTCTCATGCACAACCTTACATCTCCAGGGTTGGCGACCATGTTTCCCCTAAAGTCTAGAACAGAAAAAAAAGTTTTTGGGTGACTTGTTTACAAAATCCATTTGAAAGAAACATTTACTCGGGGTGTCTAATACCTTTACATTGTTTATCCTTAATCTGATTAACAGCCCTGTTGCTTTTTCCTGAATTAGCTCTCTCAGTTGAGCCTTCTTTTCAACCAATAACCTGTGGTCCCTTCTATTATTATATTTATCCTGTTTACACTCTAACCATATAATATCAGCTTCTAAAAAAGCCATTTTGATATTATTTACATCAGTTGCATTGAAAACAAAATGCTGACAAAACACTCTAATCTGAGCTTTTGTGTTATCCCACCAAACGCTAAAGAAGAGAAAGAGGGCTTTTTTGAAAGTTGGATGGGTCAAAAAGCATGGAAGGCATCTTTAATAAAACATCTTCAAGAAGACTGGTATTGAATTTCTAGTGTGCACTTTTGAGTAAGAGTTGAGGGAAAAAGAGACCAATGGTAAATAAATGATGATCAGAAAACAAAGACGGAAAATGACTTGGAGAGAAAATAGCATTCCTGAAATGTGAGTTTATGTACCAACGGTCAAGTCTAGCGAAGGACATTCTCCCATTGGCACATCATCCCCAAGTATACTGAGATTTGCTGGGGGTAATGTAGCCTCCATGCATCTAGCACCCCCACTGCCGAAAAATAATTAAATAAATCAGTATTACATTTGGGATGAGGTTCTACTGTATTTCGGTTTATATTGGGTTCAAAGGTACAATTAAAGTCACCCCCCATGCAAATACAACAAGAAAAAGAAAAATCAAAGATTGCAAACCCTCGCCAGGATGTATTTTCAGTGGTTTTTAAGGCTTTTGTGTTAAAACAAATATGGCGGCCGAACCACGTCACCGATGACATCATTATTTAGATTGCGTCTATTCCAGGGCAAGACAAATATGTGTGTAAAGTATGGCGATGCTATGTGCAACGATGTAGACGTAGTACTGCGCACAGACAGACAGACAGACAAGATGAAAAATTGGTCAGAGACCGAGGACTTGCCAGAATGTACTTTTTTAAAATCGGCCATTTTGGACAAATATGGCGGCGGAACCACGTTGCCGATGACGTCATCATTATTTGTTTTCTAAACTAATTTATTCCTAGATTATGCTCAATTAATTTCATCTTGATCGGATGAAGTTTTGTACTTGTCGAATTATGACGTCATAATGGAGGCACCTATGACATCATCATTAACATATTTTATTCCCCATGAAGAGTTCTTTACAATGAGCCATGTCAGAATTTTTTTTATTCAGCGCTTTCCGAGATATAGAGGTGCAAATTTTTTCGATTTATCAAAGATGGCAGCTGAACCACGTGACCTATGACGTCATAATTATCATTTAACAATTATACAGGTGGAGTTGCACCTATGGTGAAAATTTCCTGTCATTCGGACCAACTGTTGCAGAGAAAATCATATTTATTCTGTGCGGACAACAAACAAACAGACAAATAGATTTTAAAAATCACTCACAGAGTGACACTTGGCAAAAGAGAACAAAGCAGAATGGCACTCAGTAGAGCATCCTATTGACCTCTTAAACAATAATTGGTGGTTGAATTCAGTTAGCCGATATGTAAATCCTATTCAAATTTCAAGTCAATCGGATGAAAATTGAGGATTTTAGAGATTTGAAAAAGTGGTTGACCTTTGGCCTATGTTGACCTTTTGGCCTAAGCTGATCTCAAAAATAGTTGGTGGTTGAATTCAGTTCGCCGATATGTAAATCCTAATCAAATTTCAAGTCAATCGGATGAAAATTGAGGATTTTAGAAATTTGAAATGGTTGTTGACCTTTGGTCTATGTTGACCTTTTGGTCTATGTTGATCTCAAAAATATTTGGTGGTTGAATTCAGTTCGCCGATATGTATCCTATTCAAATTTCAAGTCAATCGGTTGAAAATTGAGGATTTTGGAAATTAGTAAAAAGTGGTTGACCGTTGGCCTTTGTTGACCTTTTGACCCCCAATATATACAGGATTTTGTCGGACCACGAACTCTACCATTTGGTGAAGTTTCGTGAAGATCGGTTTGAAATTGTGACCTGTAGGCAAGTATAAGTGAGCGGACAGACAAACACACAAATGAGAAATCACTCATAGAGCGACACTTGGCAAAACAGAACAAAGTGGAATGGCACTTTGTAGAGCATCCTTTTAAGCTCAAAAATAGTTGGTGATTGAATTCAGTTGACTGATGCGTATACCCCATTCAAATTTCAAGTCAATCGGAAGAAAATTGAGGCTTTTAGAAATTTGAAAAAAGCGGTCGACATTGGGCCTATGTTGACTTTTTGGCCTATGTTGATCTCAAAAATAGTTGTTGGTTGAATTCAGTTGACTGATGTGTATACCCCATTCAGATTTCAAGTGAATCGTATGAAAATTGAGGATTTTAGAAATTTGAAATTGTTGTTGACTTTTCACCTATGTTGCTCTTTTGGCCTATGGTGATCTCAAAAATAGTTGGTGGTTAAATTCAGTTTGCTGACATGTAAATCCCATTCAAATTTCAAGTGAATAGAGGGGAAAATTGAGGATTTTAGAAATTAAAAAAAGTGGTTGACCTTTGGCCTACGTTGACCTTTTGGCCCATGCTGATCTCAAAAATAGTAGGTGGTTGAATTCAGTTAGCCGATATGTAAATGCTATTCAAATTTCAAGTCAATTTGATGAAAATTGAGGATTTTAGAAATTTGAAATGGTTGTTGACCTTTGGCCTATGTTGACCTTTTGACCTATGTTGATCTCAAAAATAGTTGGTGGTTGAATTCAGTTCGCCGATATGTAAATCCTATCCAAATTTCAAGTCAATCGGATGAAAATTGCAGATTTTAGAAATTTGAAAAAAGTGGTTGACCTTTGGCCTATGTTGACCTTTTGACCTTTTAACCGCAAAAATATATAGGATTTTGTCGGAACACGAACTCTACCATTTGGTAAAGTTTCGTGAAGATAGGTTTAAAAATTTGACCTGTAGGCAAGTATAAGTGAGTGGACACACACACACACACACACACACACACACACACACACACACACACACACACACACACACACACACACACACACACACACACACACACACACACC
The DNA here is from genome assembly GCF_964187855.1 of Myxine glutinosa. Lineage (NCBI taxonomy): Eukaryota > Metazoa > Chordata > Myxini > Myxiniformes > Myxinidae > Myxine > Myxine glutinosa. Next base: position 124,613,537 of record NC_136265.1, on the reverse strand, counting down.
GGAGTGATCAACATACTTGGGGAAAAAAAATTTTTTTGGCCAAGTAAAAAACACAAACCGGAGTGATCAACAAAATTGCAAAAAAAATAAAATAATGTTTTGCCAAGTAACAAACTGACTCAAATGCAATACCCTCTCCTCTGCGAGGGTAATTATTGAGATCTATCAACTGCATGTGTCGAATCAAAGATGAAAAGAAAGTTCTTCGTTCCACACTCCCACTTGGTGCGTAAACATTGAATAGTGTAAACCGAAAATTATTAATGACCAGTTCCAGTGAAATAAACCGGCCTTTAATCACCTCCTGGAAGAGGCATGACTCAGGTACTAGGCCTGGTCTGAGTAAAAAGGCCACACCAGCAGAAGAGGAAGACATGTTACTAAAAAAAACATTGTCCCTTAAAGAGGCGACACCAGTCGTACTCCACATTTTGAATTATATAGGTTTCCTGGAGTAAGAGTACATCAATTTTCTTTTGCTCAAATAAACTTTTCACCTGAACCTGGCGGTTTTGGCTTGCACCTCCGCCGTTCATATTTAAGGTTCCAAAGGTGATTTTTTTCATGGATTATCAAAAGGCGTGAGCGGTTGTTGGGAAATCTCACTCCCTGCTTTTGTAACAGCCTTTCTAAGCCGATGAAACAGCGACCTTGTTAAATCAAATTAATCCGGCCTCCTAATTATGTCCTTTGCAGTCTGGATGAATGAAATTAAATCAGGAAAATGATCTTTTACAATCACATTTCGGTGTCGGTAGGTGTCATTCAGAAAAGAAATAACGAGTTGAGGGGCTATGGATGACTGATCAGATGAAGATTGAGACAACTCAGTCATCTCAACTTCATCATCTGATTCTGACAAATCAGAAACAGCTCCACCCGGGTCACATATATCGGTCTGCGCCGTCCCCATTTTGATTCCAGCCAAGTCCGAAGATTTGCTGGAATGTTCTATGGTAGAGTCACCTTTACGCTGGTACCCGGGACATTCAACAGGAGCTGAGATCTCGGCTTCACAATCCTGTGGGGAGATGTTCACTGGCTCAGTTGACGAACCAGTGTCATGATTTAGATCTTGCATTGATAAAGAGGAGCTCGGGACTGAAACATTTCCATTCTGCTCGGTCTCAGCAGGTAGTGAAGGTGGCGGCTCACTAATGAGCTCACCCTCATCTTTAGTCTCGCCATCTACTTTTTCTCCCAAGTTTTCGGTGTTGCCCGATAATGTTTCAGAATTAATTAATTCAGGTTCCTTCTCCCTGGTGTCAATACAGCTTGTGGACACCTGAGAAAGACGTTTAGGGGCGTCTTCACCCACACTTCACCGTCTTTATCCAACACTACCTTTTTCACCGTAATGTTGGAGTTACTAGCACCAGGTGCTCTTCGTTTTTCTGTCACCACAATGGGATCCTCTTCCATCCCCTCACTACACGATGCATCAGCCACAACAGGTGTGTTATCCGGGATTATTTCATTATTTACCAAATCAGCGGTGTTGTCGTTTTCAGGAACACGAACAGGAGTATTATCCCGACTCCTCATGTGCGAGGGAGCGGCAGTAGGAACCATTCGGGTATTTCGGTTTACTTTGTTTTGTACGTTAGAGACCGGGGTGTTATATCTTTTACAATCCACGTCACTCTGGCTGATTTCACCACACCTTACACACGATACCTTCGGACAACTCCTTTTCACGTGGCCAAAAGCTCCGCAATCAAAACATGTTAATGAGGCCGATGACGCATACATCTGGTACTCATGGTTGTTCAACTTTTCCTTAAACGTGATGTTTAACCCCGTGTCATCGCCTCAATCCGGAAGCACCATATACACCTGCCGTCAAAAGCTCATCACGTGTTTAACACGTTCATCGTGAGACCGGAGCGGAATCATTGTGATTTTCGACACAACTGTTCCGTATCGGGACAGAATGGACATCAGCTGATCGCAGGTTATAAATGGAGGGACATTAGATATGATGACTCTCATCGACAGAGTGTCTATAGGCGAAGCCAAGACAAAGAGACCATCTCTGTGGTTAATCCCACACTTACAACATCGTGAACAAATTTTTCCTTGGACACAAATACAAAAACTTTCTGATTCATTCTTGACACTGATCGTACATTCTCACAACTGATTATTTTCCCTACTGACAAAACAATGTCCTAGGTGGAAGGTCCTTCCGGTGGAACACACACAAATGTATGCATCCTCATTAAATTGTCGAACACCTCTAACAGAGAGTGTGTATTCGCCATACCAGCGAATTAGCACCCCCACTTGTCCGAACCGGACAAGAAGGTACCAAACCTAAATAAATCGAACTAAAATATATAACAAACGTGCATTATAAGCACAAAAAAGGCTTACAAAGCATCGTCGAAGCCAGTGGGCTGCACCCAAAATGGGCCCGCTCTCAATCCTCTCTCTCTCTCTCTCTCTCAAAGACAAAGGTGCAGAATGGGGTGAAAACAAAATGCCAAAGCACACAGGATGGAAAAGGAGAGGGAGGGGAGGGCAGGAGAGGAGAAAAACACACTGAGGACTCACCACAACACAGAGCAGTTGCACACAGCCACCATCTTGCCACGCCCAAAACACAAACAGCCAGCAGGGGGCGAGAGAGAAAGAGACAGACTGACTTTTATGTCCTTTTATTACAAAAGTATTTTAAAAACAATAAATGATGATTCAAAGAAAACAATCACAACAGTTGCACAAACCTTTACATGATAAATAAACAAACTATAAGCAAACCAGCAAGCAAGTATTAAGGAAATCAACTACATGGTAAATACTAACTGACCCTCAGCTATTTTGCAAAATGCATCTCTCACACACCACTCTTTCTCAAAGAGTTGTAACTCAGACCAACAACAAAATTCCAGCTTAACTCTTGAAACACAGAGAGCTTTAAACATTTCCAAAACATCTGTACGATAAGAATCATTACTTATCTTTGATTTCCTGGTCTTATATATCGCCAACTTGGCTTGCGCAAGAAATAAATGAATTGAAATTGTTGTTGGGGAATTGAACCGCCCACTAGGGCCAAAAATAAAGGCAGGAAAATCAAAAACAAAGGAAAACCATGCAAGTAACATTTTAAAGAAAACAAATAAAGGAGTTAACTGGTCACAGCATATATACACATGGCGCAAGGTTTCAGTTTGTCCACAAAATGGACATTGCTCACTTATCGCTTGCGAGAAGCGGTGAATTAGGGAATTTGTGGGTAGGATCCAATGAGCAATTCTCCATTGAAGATCCCCAACACGTTTCGGCACAGGCTGTTTATAGTACCACCCCCAAATATGGCAAAGGGGAGGGGTATTCGGTAGGACTGCAGGCCATCTACAGGGTACAGGGGAGGACAACAAAGAAAAAGGAGTTTTAAGCATTGCACATATAGGGTCTTTCGATTGCTCCCAGAAAAGGATAGAGAGCGGTCAAAACTAACTGGTTCCAAACTAAGAGAACCAAGTAGACAAAGATTGGGGAAGGGTGGAGAAGATTCAGAGGTGGGCACGGGAGGGTTGCTTGCCCAGCCATTTGATGCACAGTAGATGCGAAGCACCATTTTCAAAAAGCTGTCAACTCTGCGACATGATCTAATGCCAACCGTCGAAGCCAGAGCGGTAGCAATGATCCACCTGTCATTGGTGGCGTTTCTCAAATGACACACTTTTGTTACTGAGGCATTTATAAACTGTTGAATGAAGGTGCTTTCTTTCACACACTCACCAAATACAGAGTTGTGAAATAATGGTTCATTGAAGAACATGGATCGACCATAAGTCGAGGGGTCACGGAGACAGGTAAAGGCTTGCCACATTTCAGTAGGCTTTGGTGAAAGGCAGGTAGCATCGATAGGTCTATCTTGGTCGAGTCCATCCGGAACAGCTTCTGTGCAAGGTCCAACTTCCCTGCTTGACGTAAGATGCAGCTGCTAAGCTGTCTCCAAGCCAAACATGGTTCAAGCAAGAAGCGCCATGTTGTTCATATGCGGAAAGCCATGATGCAGCACTTGACATTGACCAGCCCTGGGCCACCCTCTGCAGTTGGTAAGTTTAGAATCTCTGGTCTCAGCCAATGCTTTCTGGACCAGAAGAAATGGGTGATGCATTTTTGTATGTCCTCCACCAGAGTTTTGGGTGGCTGCAGGGAAAGAACCTTATACCATAACTTAGTGGTGACCAGACCATTGATGACTAGTACCCTACCTCGGTAGGACAGTTGGCAGAGCAAGTTCTTCCATTTCAGTAAAAGTACATCAAAGTGTGCCAACAAGCCTTCCCAGTTATGCCTCACAAAATTCCCAGGGCCAAGGAACATCCCGAGGAACTTAATCCCATCTCTTCTCCATGAAAGATTGGCAGGGAGAGGAGGAGGGAGAGGAAATAGGGGGCAGGTAGGGGATAGGTAGAGGGTTGAAGCCACAGCGCTTCTGTTTTTGTCCAATTTATCTTGGCCGATTATGCCCTGCTGAAGAGATCGAATGCACTCATCATCAAAAAACGTCTTCTGAATGTCTGATTCAGACACAGATGCCATCTGCATAAGCAATGCTTTTTAAGGGGTGGGTTCCAAAAGTAACACCAGACAAGGACTTCCGAAAGGTATTTAAGAGGGGTTCAAGGGATAAAGCATACAAAATTCCTGACAGAGGGCAACCCTGCCTTACCCCTCTCCCAACACAAAAGGGGGGGGGTGGGGTGGGGGGGGGGGGTACAAGTTCATTGTTTATCTTTAAGATAGCCGATATGTTTGAATAACATAATTGTATATGGGATAGAAAGAGGGGTCCAAAACCAAAACATTTTAGCACTTCAAAAAGATATGTATGAGAAACACAGTCAAAAGCTTTGTCCTGGTCAAGGAAGATCAAGCCACAACTTTCATAATTAATCTCACAGATTTCAATGACATATCGGACAACAGAGATATTATCCTGAATATTGTGATCAGGAACAGAATAAGTCTGGTCCATGTGTATAATGTCTCCTAGTAGGGATGAGAGACGTAAGGCCAAAGCCTTTGAGAAAATGTAATAGTCCGTACGCAATAAGGACACTGGCCTCCACTGTGATATGAGCAATAAATTTCCTTTTTAGGAAGCAAAGTAAGCAGGGCTCTCCTACAGCTCAGTGGAAGTTCACCCTTCTTCAGGCTCTCCAGGAAAACCAGAAGCAAATCAGGTCCAATCAAGTCCCAAAATTTCTCGAAGAACTCCATTGGCAGACCATCCAGGCCAGGTGATTTCCCTCTGTCCAGGCTTTTAAGGGCAACAGAAAGTTCCTCAAGCATGAGCGGTGACTCCAAATCCGTTCTCTGCTTTGGAGTTAGTGTACCAACACCATCAAACAAATTAGGAACAAGTTCTGCATCGACATCTGTTGCCTGGTAAAGTGTAGAGAAGAAGAGTCTGGCATGCTTCTTAATTTCTACAGGGTTGGTCATGATTGAATTATCAGTACATTTAAAGCAATAATTAGGGAATGAGGAAATTTTGTTTCAAAATCAAAGAAAACCGGGTCAGAGAATCCAGGAGGTAAAGGTGCTGAAAGCAGAGTCTCATTGGCACTCCTTAGGTTTGATTAGAAATTATATTATTAAGAAGAGACTTCTTCTCACATAGTCTTCGTTTCTTTTGGGGGTAGGATGGCTTTATAAAATTGTTTGAATCTGGAGAATCTCCTTCTCCAGCTCCACTTTCATTCTGCGTTCTACCTGTGTGTTTAGAAAACAAAACTGCTGACAGAAACTTCTAATTTGGACCTTTGTGTTGTCCCACCACAATCGCTGGTCCTTAAAACTGGATTTGGAGCCTCTCAGATTGGACCACACCCTCTCAAAGGCATCACTAAAGGAGGGGTTATCTAATATGGAAATGTTTAGTTTCCAAAAAGAGTGGTGATTTGGAGATAACCCTACATGGTAACTCAAGGTAATGAGGTGATGGTCGGAGAAACCAGACAGGGAAATTTCAGTGGTGGGGGAGAGGTTGGCAAATGGCAAATTTAAATAAAATCTATCAAGTCTGACAAGGGCCACTTGATTATTGGCAACCTTACACCAGGTAAATTGATGGGTGCCTGGATTTTGTATCCAGCAGATATCTTGAAAACCAAAATCTCTTATTATTTTAGATAACAGTCTGGCTGGTCCGGGGTGAGGTTCTGCGCCATTCCGAATGCACTCAGGTTGCAGGGTGCAATTAAAATCACCACCTATTATAATGCACTTCTGCAAGTCTAACTGCATCATGTGGAGTCGTAACCTGTCATAGAAGGTTCTTTGGTCTGTGCCCTTTGAAGGGGTGTAGACATTTATTAAAGCAAAATTAATGTCTCCATCAGCAAAATTCAGTGAAGCGAAGTGACCTGGGATTATTTCCTGAAATGAGAATTGGAGCGGGCAAAAATGGGGATTAATTAGAAAAGCAACTCCTGCTGTACGAGAGATTGAATCGCTAAGGTAGACAGCCTTTTTCATCATTCGATTCTAAGTAGCATGAGATGGAGTAGAGTGGGTTTCTTGTAAGAAAGCCACATCTAGTTTCCGTTGCCTTACAAGGTAAATTGTAAATCCACTTGGAGCATCCGAGACTGGCTCGCACCACCATTTATATTGAGGCGACCAAAAATAGTCATTGAGATGTAAAAGAGGTAAGGAAAGGGAAATATGCATATCATCCTTTTAGTTCGTTTTTTGCCTCAACAATGTGTTTCTTAAGCCTACTGCATTGGGGTTCCGTGAAATTGTGGTCACTGAGTCGGCGAATAATACATCTAGATCAGAAAAATGCTCTTTTATTTCAATACATCTTTTTCTGAAGGTCTGGTTCAGGGACTTGAGTATATGCGATGGTAAAACGTTGGAATCACGGTATGTGGGGAATTCCTCAATGTCATAGGATTCATCCTCAGACATGTCAGAAGCACTATCTGGGACCCCTGGCTCTTGAGACACCAGAATACTACCTCGACCTCGCTTCCGCTTCCGGTCCGGTATGAAGAGGACGCAGGCGTCACATGCTCGCCGCTTCTTCGACCGGGCCACTGTCAGTTGCTTTCTTTTTTGGTGGTCGTGCGGATTTTTTTTAGCCATTGAGTCTGCCCTCTGCATAGCCCCGGCTCTGCTCCCTGCTTTGCCTGCCCGGCTCCTTCGCCTGTTCGCTGTTTCCTCGGGCGCGCTCTCGTGGGTTGTGACCATCGCAGCGGTTTGGTGGTGGTTTCCCGCCGTGATCTAGACTTGTAGCGGCGGCGGTCGATTTCCGCTGCATTTGCCGCTTTGCCGTGATCAACCTTGGCCTCGTGATCGTCTCTTTGCTCCTGCCTGCCCTCTGCTTGGTCCCGGCTCTGCTCCTGGCTTCACCTACCTGGCTCCTTCGTTTCCTCAGGCCCGCTCTCATGGGTTGGGACCATTGTTTCACCTCCTCAACCTTGGCCTCGTCTCGTCTCTCTGCTCCTGCCTGGCATGGCTCTGCGGTACTCCGCCGCAAGGCTCCTTCTGCTCAATACCCGCTCCACCCCATCATGCATCTCTGCCATCAAATCAAATGGACTCCTCCGACGACCCAGGTACATTCACCGTGGCTCCGGTCGTAAGTTTGTTTATTTGCAATCAGGTCACTCCATCCCCGTCCTCTGGTCGGCTCAGCGCACTCTCACTCTTCGTCCCAGCGCACCTGGTCACAGCAACGCACACGATCGCACCTCCTGCCTACGAACCATGGCTAAATCACCTGAATTCATCCCTGCTGTTCAAAACAACATCAAGCTCACCCTGTTCAACACCCGGTCCCTCAACAACAAATGCCTCATCCTGAACGAATACATCCTGGATAACAAACTGGACTTTCTCTGTCTCACCGAAACCTGGCAACAACCTCTGGACTACTACACACTCAACCTCACCACACCCAATGGATATTCCTACGTCAATAAACCACGCTCGGAGGGCCGAGGTGGTGGAATTGCCGTTATCCACCGTCAAGACATCAAGACCAACCTCATCTCCATCTCATCTGCTCCATCATTTGAACACCTGGCTTTTAAACTCTCTGGTCGCACGCAGTCAGTCATGGCTGTCGTCTACCGCCCTCCCAAACCACACCCATCATTCCTGTCTGACTTCTCCTACTTTCTGACCCAGCTATGTTCCCTCTCCCCCTCAATCCTCCTCCTTGGTGATTTCAATATCCACATGGACTCCACTGACTCCACAATAACCACTGACTTCACTGATTTACTCACCTGCTTTAACCTCACTCAACATGTCGACTTTCCTACCCATATCCATGGTCACATTTTGGACCTTGTCTGCTCCACTGGATTAAATTTGCACCATCTCTCTGGCTCCGACCTCACCCTCTCTGACCACTTAGCCATCACTCTGACCATCAACAACCCCGCCCCAACACCAAGGCATTATCGCACTATCAACTTCCGTAAGCTAAACGCTCTTTCACCTACCTCATTCTCATCCACCCTCTCTGAAAAAATGTCCGCTTCTCCCTTCATTGACCTCCACACCCCTTCCGACCTCACTGACTACTACAACCACACTCTCTCCTCCTGCCTTGACCAGCTTGCACCTGTAAAAACCAAAACAGTTTCTTTCACCCATTCTGCTCCCTGGTTTACCCCTGAACTCCGCCTGATGAAATCTCGTGTCGCCAACTTGAAAGACTCCGCAATAAAACTCCCGTTCACTCCACTCACAGTTCACTCCCAAGCCTACAAGGACCACCTACAACACTACAAAGATGCCCTCTCCCGCGCCCGCTCCGCCTACTACTCTCAAATTATCCACTCTGGCTCCGGAAACCCAAAAGCACTCTTCTCGACAATAAACAAACTCCTCCGCCCCCTGAACACCACCACCCAGTCATTCACAGTAGACAACTGCATCTCCTTCCTCTCTTTCTTCCAACGCAAAATTGACAACATCTACAACAGCTTGACCACCGCCGCACCCGCTCCCCCTCCAACCACCTGCCCCCCCTTGTCCTGCCATCCCCTGTCTCGGTTCTCCCCAATCTCCCCTACTGACCTCTCTGAACTCCTCATAGGAATGAAAACTGCCACCTGCACTCTTGACCCCATCCCCTCCAGCTTTGTCAAGGCCTCCCTCCCTGCTCTCTCTCCACTTATCATTGCAACAATAAACTCCTCCCTGTCTACAGGCATCGTCCCACCTTCCCTCAAAATTGCTGCTGTTACCCCCATTCTAAAAAAACCTGGTCTAAACCCTGACACCCTAAACAACTTCAGACCCATCTCCAACCTACCCTTTCTGTCAAAAGTTTTGGAACGCGCTGTAGCCACTCAACTCAAACATCATCTCTCTGCCAATAACCTGTATGAAACATTCCAATCCGGATTCCGCTCCAACCACAGTACTGAAACTGCTCTCCTCAAAATCGCCAACGACCTTCTCCTCTCCTCTGACGCTGGCAACCTCAACATTCTCGTCCTCCTCGACCTCAGCGCTGCCTTTGACACCATCGATCACACCATCCTCCTCACCCGACTTGAATCCACCTTTAACCTTACCGGCACTGCCCTCTCTTGGATTAAATCATACCTCTCTGACAGACGCCAGTTCATCTCCATCAATAACTGCAAATCCCCCACTGCTCCCCTCCCCCAAGGTGTCCCCCAAGGTTCAGTTCTTGGCCCCCTCCTCTTCATCCTTTACCTGTCCCCCCTCGGTCACTTAATCCACCGTCATGGTCTCCAATTCCACTGCTTCGCCGATGACATCCAGCTTTTCATCTCCACCAAGTCCGTCTCCACCGACACCCACTCTATCCTGACAAACTGCATCACTGAAATAAAATCCTGGCTTCAAATCAACTTCCTCAAGCTTAACTGTGATAAATCTGAAATAATCATCATTGGCCCAAAAACGCACACAAAATCCACCCATAACTTTGCCCTCAACATCGACGGTATCCCAGTATCCACCTCTCCTCACATCCGGAATCTTGGCGTCATCTTTGACCAAACCCTTTCCTTCGACAAATACACTAAACAGATCACAAAGTCAGCCTTCTTTCACCTGAAAAACATTGCCCGTCTCCGCTCATCCCTCTCCTCCACGGCTGCAGAAACCCTCATCAACGCCTTCATCACCTCCCGTCTGGACTACTGCAATAGCCTCCTCTATGGTTCACCCTCAAAAATCACCAATAAACTCCAATACATTCAGAACTCCGCTGCCCGTCTACTCACCCATTCCCGGACCCGTGACCACACCACCCCCGTCCTTTACAAGCTTCACTGGCTCCCCATCCCCCAGAGAATCCAGTACAAAATCCTCCCCTTGACATACAAAGCCCTCCATAACCTGGCCCCATCCTACCTGGCTGACCTCCTCTCCAGACACACTCCCACCCGCAACCTCCGCTCTGCTGGTACCAACCTCCTGACCCCCTCCATCCGGACCAAATTCAGATCCTGGGGGGACAGGGCCTTCTCCATCGCTGCTCCCACCCTCTGGAACTCACTACCTCACACCATCAGAGACTCCTCCTCACTCACCACATTAAAAACATTACTAAAGACCCACCTGTTCAACACTGCATTCAACATTCAACCCACAGCATTTAACCACTGACTATCTCTTCTCCTTCTCCCTCCTTTTGCTTTAAATATTTCCCTATTGATTCTTGTCTTTTTGCAATTGTTGTTTTCATGTATTGTTATGCATTATGTTTTCCACTCTGTCAAAGCGCCTTTGGGCTTCTGGAAAAGCGCTATACAAAATAAATGAATTATTATTATTATTATTATTAATACTCTGTGGTGTGCAGGTGTCATCCTGCCCTGTTTCTGGAGGAACAGGTTGAGGGAGAGGTTCCACCAGCTATACTGCAACCTGTTGCACAATTTGAGGTTCTTCCTTGGGGCAATCATTGTGCTCAGGTACATTTTCTAAATTCGCCGGTACAAAGACTATTTGATTTGAAAGATCGCCATCAGGTGTGTTGGAACACTGAGGGGTTGAATTTTGCTCTTTTTGCCCCCCAGTCGAGTCTCGACCCGACTTGTCATAATCCGCACAAGGATTTGACGTAGTTTGCACTCCAACCTCACCTGGAGGTAGCGCATGCAACTCCTCCGCATGCGGCTGAGGGTCCATATCGGCAGCAGGCAGAGGATCTGCATTCACAGTTAGCAATACTTCATATCGATTACTCATCGATGTTTTATCAGGTGGTACTGAGTCCAATGCATCGGAGTCTCACACCGCCTTCTTTTCCTTATGGGGGGGGGGGGGGGGGACATTCCGAGGTGTTTTCCTCTTTCTCAAAGAGGAGACGAGTGTAAAACCATCCCAAACGTTATCATTTTCGGAGGTTTTCGATGTTGATGGTACGTTTTCTGTCACAGTAACAGGGGGTGTTGTCTGCTCGGCTACTGCGGGGTCAATTTGTGGACAAAACTGTTTTAGATGCTCAAAGTTCCCACAGCCGAAATATTTTAACATTTCCGTGGACGCATATATACCTGGTACTCGTGATTATCCATACGAAACGTAAATACCGCGTTGAGCACCTTGTCCACATTGGATGCAGGAAACACAATGTACGCCTGCCGCCGGAAGGACATGATGTGTTTAGCCTGCTTGTTGCGACACCCCAGAGATATTAGATAACATCGTGATCTCCCACACTACTGTACCATACCGAGAAAGCTCTTTTAAAATTAAATCGTTTTTCAGGAATGGGGTACAATTCGATATCAAGACTTTCACGGCTGGGGTGTCCAGTGGGGAGACCAGGACAAAGTGCCCATTCTCGGTGGACAAACCGGTCGCCACAATTTCATGTACAAGCTGCTCTTCAGTTACGACTATAACCAGGCGTTTGTTCATCCGTGAAGCTGCACGGATTTTCTCAAGCCCGATTATGTTACCCACGGACCCACCGCAATAACAATGTCTTCCACGGTGACCTCATTAGGGGGAACGCAAACCACGCCATGTTTCCGCGTCAAGCCCTCAAAGGCAGCGTAGCGGGAATGGGCCGACATTACGACGATCGGAAACCCTCGGCCTAAGCCGAGATGGATTTGGGGAGGGTGGAAAGCTTTCTGTACAAGTAGGGAAAAAAGGGAAAAGCACCACTCGGGATACACCAGCACGAGCGAAACTATCGCGAGGAAACACACCTCTCAATGAGGAAAAGGGCGAGAAATCACAACAACCCATCAGAGTGCCCATGGACTCACTCCTCGATCTCACCGAAAGGCGTGGGCTGTCTGTCTGTCTGTCTCTCTCTCTCTCTCTTTTTCTCTCTCTCTCTCTCTCAGAAACGAAAGTGGACAAAAAAAAAGAAAATAGAGATAGCAACAAAGCGAGGAATGCAATGGATGCGGGGAGGGGGCGGGGGGAGGAAAAATGGGAAGGGAGGACGACGGTTGTGGTACCGGGTTTGATGAAAATGGAGTAGTGGGGGGAAACAGAATACACAATGTGAAAAGAAACAAAAATGGAAAGGAAAAGGTGAAAACAACGACCAAAAGGGAGGGGGGGGGGGGGGGGAGAGATCAAAGGTCGGAGCAGCTCGCACCTCACCACACATGCACAAAGAGAGAGAGAGAGAGAGAGAGACTTTTTGACTTTTAAGCTCTTTTTATTATAAAAGTATAAAACAAGAGTACCACCAAAAGCAATTCAATCAGGAAAATCAGTAAAATCATAGCAATCCCGGAAGGAAAAAACAATCGGTGCACTGCAAACCAAGCGACAGAAAAGGTGCAAATACCAGAAAAAAAACAACACACGATAAGAAACACCCGCACTGTATTATACAGAAATTAACAATTTGTTATCTTGGACCTCACAAATCCCTCCAACACACCAGGTCGCAACAAAATTTGCAAGGTCGTTTGCCGTTTGGACACAGCCAAATTCAAGCTTGAGCCTTGCTGACACCAACGAACTAAAAAACACCATAATACTGCATTCCTGCATGGGTCTGCCGCCCAGCTTCGCCTTCCGCGACAGGTATACGGCCAGTTTAGCAGTAGCGGTTAGGAACCCGAATACAATAGATGTGGTTCCCTTTTTGGGAGGAAAGCCAAAGATGTAAGCTTTCAAAGAAAAGGTAACCTGCAATCTATGGGAAATAAAATTTAACCAATGAAACAAAGGAGAAAGTCTTTCACAATTAATGAAAGCATGAAACAAATCTTCCCTCACCGGACAAAAGGGGCAACAGCCGGAAATGGGGGAAAAAAAACGAATGACAGCATTGGAAGGAACAATCCAGTGGGCCAAACGCCACTGAAGGTCACCTGTTCTTTTAGAAAGAGAGAGAGAGAGAGAGAGAGAGAGAGAGAGAGAGAGAGAGAGAGAGAGGGAGAGAGAGGGAGAGGGAGAATTTTGAATTTGCAACACCATTTATTTCACAAAAATAAACCAGGTCAAGTCAATTTACAGGAGAGAAAATAGAAAAGACCAACACGATCACAATGATAATCTTTTGTGTGTTGCAATAGAATACCACCACTATCAGATGTCCCTTATAAACTTCCTTAAAGGCAATCTTCCGAGCAGGAATTCAATCACGATGGCAACACCAGCTTTGGGTGTGGTAAAACCACTTAACCACCACTGCCCTCGATAAAGTTTACCCCATTCAGCAACCAGGGTGTTCGTAGCATGGGTCTCTTGTATCAAGATGATGTCGGCTTTCACTCTCTCCATTGCCTGAATTGTCTGAATTTTTCGTAAGGGGGTACAACCCCCATTGATATTCAGGGATGCAATACATATCTCTCGCATTGCCATTTTACAAAGGTAACTCACCCTCCGCCTGCAATTCCTTATTCGCCTTTGTAACCGCTTTTCGAAGACGCTGAAATTGGGCCTCCGAGATTTCCATTGGGTCATTTCTTTGCAAGAGGAGTCTTGCAGCCCTGATGAAAGTTTTCACATCAGAAAAATGATCTTTGATTACGACATGGTGTTGCCTAAACGTCTCGTTTAAGAAACGGATGACGTTTTCCTTTGTTACTTCAATTTGTACTTCTTCCTTATATAATAATCGCTCACAGAAACAAGGCTTTGAGCTTCCTTATCCAGCTCCCTAACCACATCAACGTTGAAATTCCTTTGTTGTGTGTCAGGTACTAGCACACCATCTGTGTCATCAACACTGCAGTCTTCATGTTGCATCTCCAGGGACACTTCTGTACCACCACTGTTGCCTATTATAGGTCTGTTTAGACCATCATCCTTGGTCGTTACAACAGGATGTGAGCAACAACCATTATCACTCAGAACCCGAGACTGCTTGTTGTCACAAGGTACAATGGTCTCATCATCACAACCAATACTGGTGCTTTGGTTTTCTTCAACAAGAGCAAGGGGTGAAGTCCTACTCTCATCTATTTCATCACCACCTTGCCCATCTTGCAAAGAATCATCAGGATAGTCTGAGATACTGTTTGCCTGTACGAGTATCACTTTACTACCTTTGTCTTCAACCTCGGCACTCAAAAAGGTACGTCTCAAGTTCCTCTTAGCCTCGGTGCCTTTCATCAGTACTTTCTCATAAACCATATTATCTTGAGGTTTAAGCCTCTTGTCCACATCGACTGGATGCTCCGCTGCTGCACTAACCTCAGCAACACCGCCACCATTTGCCACACCTAGGTCTTCCGGCGTGGATCTCTGTACCCCACACGGCTCATTAACGGGGGGGGGGGGGGCACTGCGTCAGTCACAGGGAGGGCCGACCCAGCGGCTGTAGCGTAAGTCTTCTTAGCGTCTAGACCAGGGGTCGGCAACCTTAGGCACGCGTGCCACCATTGGCACGCGGCAGCGTAATCATTGGCACACTGGCGAAAGCAGTGCCCTCTCAGTTGCATGACAAATCACTTCTTGAACAGCCATTGGCTGTTGCGCGGCCTGTCTTATTTAGTTTGATTGACGGTACGGCCTCCCGCTCACATTTCCCCCAGAAATTGCAGTGAAGCGGTTCAGGTTCGGTAGATGATGGCAACCCCGCTAGCTAAGAAAGCTGAAGTAAAGGTTCGGGCATTCCAGCCCTCATGGACAGAAGAGTGGGGTTTTGTTTTTCAGAAGGACCGTGCTGTGTGTACTTTATGTTTTGAAAATGTTGTTTGTCGAACGTCGAGTGTTAAGCGCCATTTTGAGACAAAGCAAGAGAAAACTTTCAAAGATCACGCAGACAAGGCAGAATCCATCAAACGTGTCGTGTCCAGGTATGGGAAGCAAGCCAACACCCTCAAAGTCTTTGCCATTGCTAAAAACCATGCGACTGAAGCAAGCTATCGCATTGCTCATTGCATTGCGAAAAGCAGAAAGCCATTCACTGATGGCAAATATATTAAGGAGGCTTTTCTCTGTAGCTCAGAGGCTCTGTTTGAAGGCTTACCAAACAAAGAGATAATCAAATCAAGAATAAAATATATTCCCATGTCAGCTAGAAGTGTTGAGCGACGCATCGAAGAAATGGCCTCCCGCAGTCGTTTGACAACCGACCACTCCGAAGCATGTGTGCAACTTAAAGTGACTAACTACAACCCCCAGATAATGGAGCTCAGCAAAGGAAACCAGGGCCAGGGATCACACTGACTGGTAGGCATCTGTTTATTTGTAGTACACATGGGTTTGCATATGTAGCTGTTTGTCCATCTCTTTTTTTCCAACTTAGATGTGGATGTTTTCATGAGGATGGCAGCATTCTTGTATAGTACTGGTATTTCTGTTTGATACAGTTTATTCTCCCTTTTTGACATTTGTTCCCAATGCAATACTTGGTAAATGAGTTACTGAAAGCAGTTTTGAAATGGGGTCCGTGCATATAATTTGTAACCGCATGGGGGACAAATTTTACAATGATAAAATGATCATTACAATGTCCTGATTATGAGAGATAAATGTTTCTTTAAAATGTTGTTGCTATATGGATGGAATAAAATTCCATGTCTGTTGGAAGTATTTTTTTGATGTGGTGTCAAAATTAAACTTAATGTTAAACTTAATGTTGATGTGGCACACTAATTAACAAGAACATTTCAAACTGGCACTTCATGTCAAAAAGGTTGCCGACCCCTGGTCTAGACAATACTGCTTAGTGTGTCCAGGTGCTCCACATCCGTAGCAGATCAAGGTCTCAGTAGCCATGAAAATCCTATATTCATGCTCATCTACTTTAAACGTGTGGGAGGTGTTCAACTGTTTCGCTGCATCTTTTAGAACAACAAAACAAAAACGTCGAAACGATTGTACATGCTTCAATCTGCCGTTTCTCGTACGTAGAGGAATCCTAATGATTCGAGAGACGACAGTACCAAACTCACCGAGCTTGTGTAGGATTTCCTCGTTACCTAGAAAAGGCGGAACATTGCTCAAAATGACTTTAACTGCGGTCGTGTCCATCGACGACACAGGAACAAACAGATCGTCTCCCAAGGTCAAACCATTCTGTACAACAATATCGGCCAGACTTACTTGCGAGACAAATACAACAATTTTATGATTCATCTGAGACGCGGAACGAATGTTACTCACGTCGATCAAATCCCCAATCACAAGCAAAATGCCATCCATTTCAACTCCTTCCGGCGGGACAAGGTACAGCCCGTGCTTACGCGATATCCCTCATCGGTAACACGATCCGCAGACCTTTGGCTACTTCTATTAGCCATATGGTCAAAGGAAAAACGAAGCGAACAGTAAATAGATTTGTATAATCCTAAAGAAAAAAAAATGAATAGAAATAAAAATAATTAATAAATAATAACTTAAAGCACGGGTTAAACCACGTTAGGAAAAACGTGGTTTAAACAAACCCTCACCGTGCTGTCTCTCCCTCTCTCCCTCTCTCTGTCTCGAAGGAGGGAAAAGAGGGACAGGTGGTAACGAAGAAGGAAAGGTAAACAGACACGACAAAGGCACAATGCAAAAAAAGGGGAAAAGGGGAGGTAAAAGGTGGTGGCGGATCTTGGGGAGAGGACGAAACCAAACACGAGCCAGGAGCTACAACACATGAACACGAGCACACGCCATCTTTCCACGCCCAACACAAACGGCCAAGAGAGAGGGAGAGAGAGAGAGAGAGAGAGAGAGAGAGAGAGACTTTTGACGTCCTTTTATTACAAAATTATAAAAGTGTGTATGTACCATTTACAAATCCAAAAATTCCCAATAAAACAGGAGAGAATAAGAAAGCAAGGAAACAAAGAGTATAACAATTAATCACTTCATTTTTACAAAAACTTAAAACAAAGAAATACTACTAAAAATATATAATTATTATAAAGACTTGATTAATTTGAGAAAGAGATAATACCAACTCATTTTGGCGAACTTCACAAACATTTTCCAAACACCATTTTTCCACAAACACATCAAGTTCAGCCATGGTCTTGGAAGAATTAAATTCAAGTTTTAGCCTTGCAGAAACAAGCGCAGTGAAAAACGTCATGTCGTTGCATTGGTGAAGCGGTTTACCGTTACGCTTCTCCTCTCTGGACAAGTATGTAGCAAGTTTTGCTGTTGCTACAAAAAAACACAACAGTTCATATTTTTTGTCTTGTGTACATTTTTTTTTTGAACCCAAAAATAAAGGAACGAATGAAAAAATGAAATACATCCTCATTTACAGAGCAAAAGGGGCAGCATATAGATATTGAGGCAAAATTCCTCACATATGTATTGCATGGGATGATCCAGTGGGCAATGCACCACTGGTGATCTCCTGTTCTTTTGGTGATTTGCGTACAATACATCGCTTCCCATACAGGTTCAGTGGGGGGCCCGGCAGGGAGTAGTCTCTTCCAGCGTGCTACTCCGTTTAATGGAGAAACACTGAGAATTAGAGACACGCAACACCTATACAGGCTCTTGCTGCTTGCAGCTTGCAATTCATTTGTCCCTGTGCTAACAGGTGGAAGTTCTCTGGCGGAGCAGTCAAAAATCAGTTTTTGGGAAATATGACTCATCAGGATGTCCATGTGTATTCTGAGTCCATAATACCCGTAGCTGATGACCTTTTTATACGACTTTCCTCAATATTAAGCTGATTGTCCTCTTGGACCGAATTCCTGTCATATTTGAAATTTCTTCCACAGTCTTCCACCCTACACCAGAGTTTAGCCGTAGGTGCCATACTTTGTTCATGCCTGCATCAATGAAACGTTGGCACAAATCACGGCTCTTGAATACATCAGGGAAGAGAGGGTTGAAAAACAGTGGTTGAACTTCGAATATCCCTGGGGATTATGTGTCCACTTTGCGACTCACTGTAAGACCTTTCCAGGCATTGAGAAGGCTCTGGTAGAATATAGGGAGTGTTGATGTATCCACATACTTGAGGTGGGTTCGGAATACTTCACGACCATAGCCGAGTCTGCCCACCTGTTGCAAAATATGACAGGCCAATGGGTAGTTTGGCAGGTGCTCAACATATAGAAGGCGCTGAATGGAACACAAGCGAAAGGCCACGAGGCGGGATTTCACGTGAACAAGGCCTTGGCCTCCTTCAGATGAAGTATGGCATATTACGTTTGGCCGCAGCGAATGATGGCCTCCCCAAAAAAAGTCAACAAGTTTGGCCTGGATCATTCTAAGCAGCACTTCCGGCAGTTGTAGGCAAATAAATCGATGCCATAAAGTTGCAGCAACCAAGTTTTTGGCAACTAAGACACGGCCCTTAAATGAAAGGTGCGGTAGGGCTCTTTTCCACACAGGTTCAGTCTCCTCTCCATTTCTCCAATCAAGCCTTCCCAATTCTTTTCCATAAATTGTGTGGAACCAAGGGACACACCAAGGTAGTCGATACCATCTGCCTTCCATTCTAAGTTTTCTGGAAGAGGAGGTAGATGTGTCGAGACAGGGAGGCAACTATTAAGGTAAGGCACACAAATAGCTATGCTTTTCCTCCAATTAACTTTCAGGGAAGAAGCCTGGAAAAAGGTTCTCAAGGATTTAACAAGAGCATCAATATCCTGGTTGCTTCTGATTATGATGCACACATCATCTGCATACGCTTATATAGTCAGTGGTGGACTCCTTGGGAAACACGTCAGGCCAGAGATATTCTCCCTGGGCGTACAATGTCATGATTCCATTGCTAACGCAAAAAGCAATCCTGAGACTGGGCAACCCTGCCGTACCCCTCTCTGAACCTGTATGGGGGAAACGACTTCATTGTTTACCTTAGTTACACTGGAGATGTCAGTGTACAATAGAGATATGAAGGCTCTGAAATTAACCCCAAAGCCACATGCTTCCAGAACACGCCACAAAAAAACATGATCAATACTGTGAAAGGCTTTTTCAAGGTCTACAAAAAATATTCCAAAATCATTTTGAACGTGGTAAGTGCCCATTAAATCCCGAACTAAAAAAATGTTGTCATAAATGGATCGACTGGGGATGCACAAAGTCTGATCGGGTAGGACCAGGTCACCAATGACTTTCTTCAAACGATTTGCCATCGCTTTTGAAAACAGTTTGTAGTCGGTGCACAATACTGAAACGGGTCCCCAATTCCCCATCCGCTGGAGATTTTTTTTTTTTTTTTTTTGTATACAACATCGAGGCTCGTGAAAGAGCTAACATTAATCACACAAAAAGTCAAACCGACACACAAAACACAAAAAACAAGGGGAGCGGCAGACAAGATGGGGAGAATGGGGAAGGACACAAACACAACATTTGAGAGCAGGGACATCGGGAGGACTTGGGGGGAGGTGGGAGAGGTATAAAACATATGAACACTGCAAGGACTCTGGGGTGAATTAGCGGGGGTAGAAAAGATCAAGGTTTTGGATGGGGGAAGATAAGAGATGGTGGTGAACAGCTGTTTTAAAGACCTGGAGGGAGGAGTGGGATTGAACGGAGTGGGGGAGTTTGTTCCAGAGGCGGGAGAAAAGGGGAATGAAAGAGTGAAGGTGAGCAGAGAGCTAAATTTTGGCAGTTTAACCATAAGAGGGTTGCAGGCAGATCTTGTGCGACCTGAAGGAATATTGGGGGGACAGAGCACAGAGAGAGCTGGGGGAGCAAGGCCGGAGAGGAGTCGGTAGAAGACAGAAAGACCACCAACCTGCCTGCGGTGAGTGAGTGAAAAGTAAAAGAAGATAAAGTGAAAGATCTCCTGGCCTGACTAAAGGCCTGACTAAAGTGAAAGATCTCCTGACTTTGGGAGGAGACTCACCACTGCTCTCCTTAGGCTTAATGGCATTGCCCCAGTTCACAGGGATTCTTGGATTACATTTAAGAGTTCTGGACCTAAAAGGTCCCAAAATTCCAAGTAAAACTCCCAAAAGCTTTTCCAGATTCCATTTCAGCCAGAGCACATTCTAATTCAGGAAGGGTTAATGGCACATCCAGCTCCAGCCGTTGGGTCTCAGTCAGGGATGGGAGATGGGAGGTAAAGAGTTTCATCTTATCCTCACAAACATCTTTTTTTTGCAAACAGTTCTGAATAGTACTTTCCAATGGTATTTTTTACCCCATCAGAATTTGCAATTATATTTTCACTGGGGTCCATAACTGATAAGATAAGCCGAGCTTGATTCGTTTCGGATTCGAGGTGAAAAAAGGATTTGCTAGGGCTATCTGATACTTTAATAATTTTTTTTCTTAATCTAACTAATAATCCTGCAGCTTTCTCCTGCAATAGTTCCCTAAGTTGGGTCTTTCTTTCAAGGAGCAACTTATAGTTTGCCTCATTCTCTTGTTTCGCCAGTTTGTTCTCCAGTTTTAGAATTTCAGTTTCTAACCGAGCCAATGTGACTCGACTTTCATGAGTGACATGAATTAAACTGGTGACAAAACAGCCTTATATGGGTTTTCATATTGTCCCACCACAGGTTAATGGAAACAAAACGGGGCTTTTTTTCAACTACTGCTATCCATAGATTGCGAAAGGCTTCCTTAAAAAAGGCATCATCCAAAAGCCTTGTATTAAATTTCCAATAGGCACTAGTATGCTTAAACTGAAGAAAGGATAGGTCCATATAGACCATGTGGTGGTCGGAGAAGACAGAGGGGACAATATTTGAGAAGGTTATCATATTCCTAAAACGTGGGGTGATGTACCATCGGTCAAGCCTCGCTAAGGACACTTGACCAATGGAACATCGACACCATGTGTACTGTTGGTCATTTGGTGTATCAAGCGCCATACATCAAGAAAACCCACGACGGAAAGGAAATGGGAGAGGTCACCATGGGCTTTGGGATGTGGTTCTGGTGAGTTCCTGTCCAATTTGGGCTCAAACGTACAATTAAAATCACCCTCCATGCATATGCACTGATTGTGAGGTCAAACAATTTAAATTGGTTTACCACGACAGTAAAGAAAGTTTACCAGTCAGTACTTTCACTCGGTGCATATACATTAAAAATAACAAATTTTAGGTTATTAATCACCAGTTCCAGGGAAGCAAACCGGCCCTTTATCACCTCCTGAGAGAGGCAAGAGTCAGGTACAAGTCCTGGTTTTAACAAGAACCCAACTCCAGCAGATACAGACGACATGTTACTGAAGAAGCATTTACCTTTAAAAATGCTGTTCCAGTCATGTTCAACCTTCTCAATGATACGAGTTTCCTGCAGTAAGATCACATCAACTTGTTTCCGTTTGAATAAACTATTTACTTGGATCTGGCGGATGTTATTTGCCCCGCCACCATTTATATTAAGAGTTGTAAGAGTGAGTGTCTTCATATTTGTTTGTGAATTTTGTCTGATGCTGAGAATACTCAAACTACGTCTTTGTTATTATTTTCTTAAGTCGATGAAAATGTGATTTTGTTCGGTTTAGTTGCTCAGATTTTTTTAGGACCAATTTTGCAGCCCGAATAAAGGAAGCCAAGTCGGGGAAATGATCAAAAATGACAACATTCCGTTGTCTGTAAGTTTCATTGAGAAACAAGAGAACTAGGTGCGGAGGGACTTGGGGCTGATCTACCATTGATTGTGATACAACCGTCACATCCACCTCCTCCTCCGATTCCGATAAGTCAGACATTGCCCCAAAGGGGTCTGGGTCAATACCCTCAGCCATTCCTGTTTTATGAACAAGTATGGCAGCGTCTGGGGGTCCCCAGAGTGTTGGGTTTGGGAAACATCGGCAGACTGACTACGACTTTCCTCAAATGGAGTCAAATCATTGTTTCCACACTCCTGTGGATTTGCGTTTACACCCTCATTTGTTAAAAGGTCATAATTATGTTGGACCATAGTTTGATCACCTCATGAGGTCGGATCAATGACGTATCATTCACTGACTCACTGTCAGCCATATTTACGTCATCACCCTCATCCGTGCGGGTAAAGGAAGCACTTTGTTGTACCGTTTGATTCCTGTTACACTTCTCCAGGTGTCCTGTTTCATTTATCTGGTCCACGTTTTGGTTTGTTTTGTTTTATCTGGTCCACGTTATCACGTCCATAGTCCACGCACGGAAGGTCTGCAAATGGGGCACAACCTTTTTAACAGCACCTGGTGTTAACGACTCATCTAGTGCTCTTCGTTTACTCGTCACTAATCTAGATTCGGTTTCCATAGCAACGCTTTGCCGAGGAGGAAGAACATTGGAGATTGAGCTGCTGGTTTCACCTCATTGGGAACATTAAGCCGTGCATTAACGTTAACCTCCTCCTCGTTGGGAATGTTAGTTTGTGGAGTACTGGTAACCTCCTCCTCGTTGGGAATGTTAGTTTGTGGAGTACCGGTAACCTCCTCCTCGTTGGGAATGTTAGTTTGTGGAGTACCGGTAACCTCCTCCTCGTTGGGAATGTTAGTTTGTGGAGTACCGGTAACCTCCTCCTCGTTGGGAATGTTAGTTTGTGGAGTACCGGTAACCTCCTCCTCGTTGGGAATGTTAATTTGTGGAGTACCGGTAACCTACTCATTGGGAACAATAAGCCATGGATTAACGTTTACCGATAACCTCCTCGTTAGGAATGTTAGTTTGTGGCGTACTGGTAACCTCCTCCTCGTTGGGAATGTTAATTTGTGGAGTACCGGTAACCTCCTCCTCGTTGGGAATGTTAGTTTGTGGAGTACCGGTAACCTCCTCCTCGTTGGGAATGATAATTTGTGGAGTACCGGTAACCTCCACCTCGTTGGGAATGTTGATTTGAGTACCGGTAACCTCCTCCTCGTTGGTAATGTTAATTTGTGGCGTACCGGTAACCTCCTCCTCGTTGGGAATGTTAATTTGTGGCGTACCGGTAACCTCCTCCTCGTTGGGAATGTTAATTTGTGGAGTACCGGTAACCTCCACCTCATTGGGAATGTTAATTTGTGGAGTACTGGTAACCTCCACCTCGTTGGGAATGTTGATTTGAGTAACGGTAACCTTCTCCTCATTGGGAATGTTAATTTGAGTAATGTTAACCCCCTCCTCGTTGGGAATGTTAATTTGAGTAACGGTAACCTCCTCCTCATTGGGAATGTTACTTTGAGTCATGGTAACCTCCTCCTCGTTGGGAATGATAATTTGAGTCACAGTAACCTCCTCCTCGTTGGGAATGTTGATTTGAGTACCGGTAACCTCCTCCTCATTGGGAATGATAATTTGTGTAGTCACGTTAACCTCCTCCTCAGGAATGATAATTTGTGTAGTCATGTTAACCTCCTCCTCGTTGGGAATGATAATTTAAGTACCGGTACCCTCCTCCTCGTTGGGAATGCTGATTTGAGTACCGGTAACCTCCTCCCCGTTGGGAATGTTGATTTGAGTACTGGTAACCTCCTCCTCGTTGGGAATGCTAATTTGAGTAATGTTAACCTCCTCCTCGTTGTGAATGTTAATTTGAGTAACGGTAACCTCCTCCTCATTGGGAATGTTAATTTGAGTAACGTTAACCTCCTCCTCATTGGGAATGTTAATTTGAGTACTGGTAACCTCCTCCTCGTTGGGAATGTTGATTTGAGTACCGGTAACCTCCTCCTCGTTGGGAATGCTAATTTGCGTAATGGTAACCTCCTTCCCAATAGGAATGTTAATTTGAGTAACGGTAACCTCCTCCTCATTGGGAATGTTAATTTGAGTAATGTTAACCTCCTTCCCAATAGGAATGTTAATTTGTGGAGTAACGTTAACCTCCTTCCCAATAGGAATGTTAATTCGTGGAGTCACGGTAACCTCCTTCCCAATAGGAATGTTAATTTGAGTAACGGTAATGTTACATATTTATGTGAATGTATGTGGATTACCATTCAGGTCTTTGCTTATCCGTGTGTAGTATATTAAGGGTTGTTGTGATTGGAGGGTGAGGAGCCCTTTGGAACCAGTGGCCGGAAACGGAAGTGGCCGGAAACGGAAAAAGAAAAGACACGAGGAGAGAAAAGGAGGGGATTCTTCTTCCTCGCCCCGCGACGACGAGAAGGTGGAATCGACCTTGCGCTGCGCGGAAAACAGGGGCGTTCCGAAACCCGTTTGGCAAGAGGAGTTACCTGGCCGCGTAATTACCTTTAGACACGTGAAGTCCCCGTGAGTTCGTGCACGGAACGTACGGGTCGCACTTTGGAGCCTCGCACGCGGTACAAACCGCGCTCGGTTTTCCCCGTCTACAAGGCCGCGTACGGGTCGCACGTCGAACCTCGCACGCGGTGAAAAACCGCGTTTGGGTTTCGCCCCGTCTACAAGGACGCGTACGGGTCGCACGTTGAGCCTCGCTCGCGTTGCAAACCGCGTTTTGGTTTGGCCCCGTTGCTTGGCAAGGAGGTGCGCTGCAACAGCTGTCCCCGGTACGAGACGGCACGTTGGAGCACGTCCGCCCGGGGTTCGTTCAACCGCCCGAGTGCGGTGACGGTGACTATCCTCTTGGTCAAGAGGGGCCCAGAGACATTGTGCGGGACCGAGACCAAAAGGGTTTCGTGAGTACTCACCGGGACACACATGTATAAGATGGCCATCTTAATCATTGGGAATTGATTGTGAATTGGGAATTGGTGAGGATTATGTATTGTTGATTGCTCGGGGAAAATCTCCGTGGTTGTGTCATTGAAATATTGTTGATGGTTGTGTCATTGAAATTGTTTGGTATCATTACCCTTGAAATATATTCTTGAACGTCAGTTGTCTCTTGGGTGAAATTCATATGGCTTGCGTGGCGAAAGCGCATATATAATACAGCTTTCTGGCGAAGTTCCTCTCACGGTCCGGGGGTCACTGAGACCAGGTATTCACCGAGGGGACCACGTAACAGAATTGGGGGCTCGTCCAAATTACGATTTGCGGTTTCGCAATTGGGTCTACGTCCGGGATCTAAAATTGTATAAAATAATAAAATAATAATATTTTTTATTAATTAAAATTAATTAATTAATTATTAATTGGTAATTTTTTTTTTTGAGAATTTGGGGAAAGTCTTGGGTGAAGGTTAACAGGTGTTAACGATAGGCACCATGGCGTTTGTGGCACAGAACTTTGGGGTAACACCGAGTGAGGCACAGTTCCGAGCGTTGCTAAAGTCGGACCTCTTGAAATTGGCCAAACATTTTAACTTGGAGGTCCGAACTAATTTGAGGAAGGCAGAGTTGCAGACCACGGTGATACAATCTATGGTGGGATTAGGAAAATGGGACGAGTTAGCCTGGGAGTGGCTACCCGAAGAACCAGAAGACGTTGAGCTCCGGAAACTGGAGTTGCAATTACGGAGCCAGGAACGGATTAAAGAAGAAGAAAGGAAAGCAGAAAAGGAAAGAGCAGAAGAAGAAAGGAAAGCAGAAAAGGAAAGAGCAGAAGAAGAAAGGAAAGCAGAAAAGGAAAGAGCAGGAGAAGAAAGGAAAGCAGAAGAGAGGAGGAAAGAGAAACAAGCAGAGGAAAGGAGAGTGGAACGAGAACTCCAGGAAAGGTTAGAAGACAAAAAAGCAGAGGAAAGGAGAGTGGAACGAGAACTCCAAGAAAGGTTGGAAGAGAAAACAGCACAAGAAAGAACCGAGGAAAGGAGAGTGGAAAGAGAACTCCAGGAAAGGAGAGCTGCAAGGGACCTCGAAGCAGAGGAGAGAAAAGCGGAAAGGGAATTAAAGGAACGTGACATGGAGCTTCAGCAAGAAATCAAATTCAAGGAGCTGGAGTTAATGAGAGAACGGGGAGAGGCACCACCCTTGCTGACGGGGTCGACACCTAACCAGAAAACCTGGGATGTGGGCAGACATGTGAGGCTGGTTCCACCGTTCAGTGAAAAAGAAGTCGCGAAATTTTTTCCACACTTTGAGAAAGTGGCTCGACAATTAAACTGGCCGGAGGAGGCCTGGACCATACTCGTGCAAAGTGTGCTGGTGGGGAAAGCTCAGGAAATTTATTCGGCGCTACCAATGGACCAATGTGCAGATTATGAGGTACTGAAGAAGCACATCCTCAAGGCCTATGAGTTGGTTCCGGAAGCTTACAGGCAAAAATTCAGGAATGCCAGGAAGAGGGAGAGTGAGACCCATGTGGAGTTTGCCAGAGTGAAAGAAAACATGTTTGATCGGTGGTGTGAGTCAAAAGGAGTCGGGAAAGACTTCGAGAAATTGCGGGACTTGATCCTGGTGGAGGAATTCCAGCAGTGTGTCCACGAGGACATCAAAGTGTACCTGCAGGAAAAGAAGGTACCAAAGTTGTGGGACGCAGCCACCATGGCAGATGATTATGCCTTAACCCACCGAATAGGGGTCCACGAACCTAACTCCTCGCCTAGATCTCCGCAGGGGAGGTGGGGAACAGCAGGTGCGGAGAACGACCATACATGGCGGCGGCCTCGAGAGGATTATGGGGACAACTATGATACCCCACCGGTTCGAAATCGGAGGGATGAGGGCCCAAGACAAACTTATAGTTCGGGGGGCCCGAGGCAGACCACGAGTTTTTCCTCCGGGCCTACTTGCGCTTTTTGCAAGAAACCTGGACACTTGATGTCCAGTTGTTACCGCAGGAAAAGCGAAGACCCAGAGCGGAGTCCGACTACTACGACTCCAAACGCAATGGCCATTGTGAGAAATCGCCATCAAAAGGGTTACCAACCCTTTATTTCAGAGGGGTTTGTGTCACGGGATGGAGCCTCGACTAACCGGAAACCGGTTAGGATATTGAGGGACACAGGGGCACATCAATCTTTAATGCTTGAAGGCATTTTGCCATGGTCCGAGGAGACGGCAACGGGGGATAGTGTTCGTTTACAGGGGATCGGGGGCGGTGTTAGTGCTCCCCTTCATGTCATCCATTTGGAGT
The DNA here is from genome assembly GCF_964187855.1 of Myxine glutinosa. Lineage (NCBI taxonomy): Eukaryota > Metazoa > Chordata > Myxini > Myxiniformes > Myxinidae > Myxine > Myxine glutinosa. Next base: position 124,586,307 of record NC_136265.1, on the reverse strand, counting down.
CCGATTTGGTGTCAGGACCGGTCACCGTCGGTTTACAAGCCACGCTTCCTGTAGAGGGTGTATCTGTGGTTATTGGGAATGATTTGGCCGGGGGTCAAGTTTATGGTAACCTGAGGGTTGGTAAAGAGCCCAGCAGGGAACATAACGCCACACCAGCTCGGGATGGCGACAAAAGTGCCAAGTTATTTGTAGGGGGACTGAACTTCAAAACAGAGGAAGAAGTTCTGACCTCTGTCTTCAACAGGTATGGGCCGCTGGTGGAAGTGCGGTTGGTAAGAGACTGGGAAACGCAACAGTCAAGAGGGTTCGGCTTTGTCACGTTTGCCAGCACAAAAGATGCCAGAGAGGCAGAGAAGAATTGGAATGGCAGGGATTTGGAGGGTCGGACCATAACAGTAGGGAAGGCATTTCGTAGACGTCGAGAGGTCTACAGGAGAGGACAACTGGGCGGTAGTGTTGGTGGTGGCCGCAATCAATATTATTAGGGAGGCTCCCTGAGTTACGGCCGCTCCCGAAGGAAGGATTGGCAAAGTAGTGGCCGAGAAGGAGACTGCTATTCATGGGACTACAGGGACAAGTGGTCCCAGCCTAATTATTAGGGAAGTTCTGAGAAGTTGAAGCACTGAATGCGGCGGAGCCGCCGAGCCAAGATTCCTACACGGATTAACCGTGAACGCCGTTCCTAAAGGCGTCCATGTAGTGAACTTTCATGCACGGACTAACCGTGAACTCCACGTTCCTCAAGGCGCCCATGTAGAGAACTTTCCTGCACGGACTAACCGTGAACTCCACGTTCCTAAAGGCATCCATGTAGTGAATACTCGGCTTGGCCTCCCAGAAAAAGTGCTATCGAGTGGCTTAACTTTGGATCTGTGATCAACCCCTTAACCTTCATTCACAAGAAACTGGCGGTCAAAGTCAGAGGGTCATGAGATGGAGTTTGATTTGGGCAGGGACAATGTCGTTGCTGGTGCTTAGTCCAGAGTGAGTAATCTGGAGGGGTTGTGGTGAAATTTTGGTTGCTTTATTTTTAAGTGATAACTGTGCCCGGGGGCAACTGATAATGTGGGGGGGTTGAGTTATCTGGTTTGTTTCTCCAAATTGGCCGGCAAAGAAAGTTTTCGCTGGGTTCAAACTTTCTTTCTTGAAGGGGGGGAGTGTTACATATTTATGTGAATGTATGTGGATTACCATTCAGGTCTTTGCTTATCCGTGTGTAGTATATTAAGGGTTGTTGTGATTGGAGGGTGAGGAGCCCTTTGGAACCAGTGGCCGGAAACGGAAGTGGCCGGAAACGGAAAAAGAAAAGACACGAGGAGAGAAAAGGAGGGGATTCTTCTTCCTCGCCCCGCGACGACGAGAAGGTGGAATCGACCTTGCGCTGCGCGGAAAACAGGGGCGTTCCGAAACCCGTTTGGCGAGAGGAGTTACCTGGCCGCGTAATTACCTTTAGACACGTGAAGTCCCCGTGAGTTCGTGCACGGAACGTACGGGTCGCACTTTGGAGCCTCGCACGCGGTACAAACCGCGCTCGGTTTTCCCCGTCTACAAGGCCGCGTACGGGTCGCACGTCGAACCTCGCACGCGGTGAAAAACCGCGTTTGGGTTTCGCCCCGTCTACAAGGACGCGTACGGGTCGCACGTTGAGCCTCGCTCGCGTTGCAAACCGCGTTTTGGTTTGGCCCCGTTGCTTGGCAAGGAGGTGCGCTGCAACAGCTGTCCCCGGTACGAGACGGCACGTTGGAGCACGTCCGCCCGGGGTTCGTTCAACCGCCCGAGTGCGGTGACGGTGACTATCCTCTTGGTCAAGAGGGGCCCAGAGACATTGTGCGGGACCGAGACCAAAAGGGTTTCGTGAGTACTCACCGGGACACACATGTATAAGATGGCCATCTTAATCATTGGGAATTGATTGTGAATTGGGAATTGGTGAGGATTATGTATTGTTGATTGCTCGGGGAAAATCTCCGTGGTTGTGTCATTGAAATATTGTTGATGGTTGTGTCATTGAAATTGTTTGGTATCATTACCCTTGAAATATATTCTTGAACGTCAGTTGTCTCTTGGGTGAAATTCATATGGCTTGCGTGGCGAAAGCGCATATATAATACAGCTTTCTGGCGAAGTTCCTCTCACGGTCCGGGGGTCACTGAGACCAGGTATTCACCGAGGGGACCACGTAACAGTAACCTCCTCCTCATTGGGAATGTTAATTTGAGTAACGTTAACCTCCTTCCAAATAGGAATGTTAATTTGAGTAACGGTAACCTCCTCCTCGTTGGGAATGTTGATTTGAGTACCGGTAACCTCCTTCCCAATATGAATGTTAATTCGTGGAGTCACGGTAACCTCCTCCTTACACACCGCATCAGTGTGACCTTTTTTTTCCACACCTGAAACACGAGGCTTTGGAACAAAAGCGTTTTAAATGTCAGAACGCTCCGCACTGAAAACACGTTAAGGTGGCGGACGATGCATACAGTGATATAGCTGGTAGTTCGTGTCCTCGAAGTTTATCTTGAATGAGATATTGAGGCCCGTATCGTCCCCACGGTCTGGTAGGACCATGTACACCTGCCTTCAGAAACTCATGACGTGTTTAACACGTTCATTCCGACAACCAAGAGGAATTGTGGAGATCCTAGACACCATTTTACCATAACGCGATAACACGGTCATAATTCTGTCATTGGAAATAAACGGAGGTGCGTTTGATATAACAACTCTCGTCGCCGGAGTCAACATCGGCGACGCCATCACAAAATGACCACTCGCTGTGCTTATTCCGGCACTTACAACGTCATGGACGAGTTCATCGTCTGAAATGAAAACAACTACCTTCTGATTCATACGTGACACAGCACGAATATTTTCATCACCAATAATATTCCCAACTGCGAGGATAATGTCCGCTACAGGAACTCTGTCGGGAGGAACGCACACGAACGCACGCTTCCGGGTTAAACCCTCGAAACCCTCACATCAAGAGCGTGCATTCGCCATGTCGGCGATGTTATCGCCCCCTTCTTGTCCGAACCGGACAAGAAGGTATCAAACCTAAATTAATCAAGCTAAAATGAAAAACCAAAAACGCATTATAAGCATAACCAAGGCTTACAAAGCGTCGTCAAAAATGGGTAGGCCACACCCAAAATAGGCCCGCTCTCAATCTCTCTCTCTCGAACACAAAGGATTCGAAAACCAGAGAACAAAACGCCAGAGGCATATGGGATGTAACAGTAAAGGAGAGAAGGTATGGGGGGGGAGGGGGGGGGGCTGCAGGGACAAAAACAATACACTGACGGCTCACCGCAACACAGAGCAGCTGCATACGGTGGCCATGACGCCACACCCAAATCACAACAGCCAGCAGGGGGTGAGGGAGAGAGAGAGAGAGAGAGAGAGAGAGAGAGAGAGAGGGAGAGAGAGAGAGAGAGAGAGAGAGAGAGAGAGAGAGAGAGAGAGAGAGAGAAAGACTTTTGCATTTTTGTATTATAAAAATAGAAAAGAAAACCCCCAAATAAGGGTCACATTCTCATTTCAGGGAGAAAAGCAGAAAAACAAAAGGTTAATACAGTGGATTATATGCAAAACATTTAACAAAACAATAAACGTTTCTCTAAGACTCTACAAATAACTTCTTTTATGCACCATTTGGCTTCAAACTGTGGCAGCCTTCCTGTTACTGAGAAGAAAGCAAAGTCCAATTTTACACGGCTTAACACAAGATTCTTAAACAAGAACAAAGCATTTCCATCATTAACTCCGAGACCATCAAGTTTCCTTTTTCTTGATTTGTACACTGCCATTTTTGCCTGAGCAAGCAGGAAATTGGCCAACAAATCATTAGAATTTTTGTGTGAAATGTCCAAGCCATAAATGAAAACACAAGTGTTGAAACTCAAACCAATCCTAACAAAACAATTCTGAAGAAAAATAAACAAAGGAGCCAACCGTTGACATTCAACATAGACATGGAAAAGATTTTCAGAGTTCTTACAAAAAGACATTCATCTGCCAAGAGATTTGAAAAACGGTGTAACAAGTGGTTTGAAGGAAGGATCCAGTGTTCAAGTCTCCATTGGAGGTCACCATGTCGTGGTGGTACAGGAGGATGATAGAAACCTTTCCAATTAGGAAAATACGGGGGAGAACAAGGTAAGAGGTCTCTCCATCGAACTGTGTAATTTGCCCTTGTAAAATAAATCTTACACAACCGAAATAGAGGTCTTTTTGTTAGAGAGAGAGAGAGACAGAGACAGAGACAGAAAGAGACAGAGACAGAAAGAGACAGAGACAGAAAGAGACCAAAAACGCATTATAAGCATTGGCGGAGACAGAGACAGAGACAGAAAGAGACAGAGACACAAAGAGACAGAGACACAAAGAGACAGAGACAGAGAGAGACAGAGACAGAGACAGAGACAGAGAGAGAGAGAGAGAGAGAGAGAGAGAGAGAGAGAGAGAGAGAGAGAGAGAGACTTTGACTTTTAAGCTCTTTTTATTATAAAAGTATAAAACAAGAGTACCACCAAAAGCAATTCATCCAGGAAAATCAGTAAAATCATAGCAATCCCGGAAGGAAAGAACAATCGGTGCACTGCAAACCAAGCGACAGAAAAGGTGCAAATACCAAAAAAAACACATGAGGAGAAAATCTAGGCATAATTTCTAAACTAGGCATAATTATATATGTACAAATTTACAATCGCATCTGCAACCCTGAGGAGAGACTTAAGAAAGAAAGAGTAGGTCAAGACCAGGGGGGGGGGAAAACGCCGGCAAGGAGAAGCATGGAACAGTGTATAAGAAACACCCGCACTGTATTATACAGAAATTAACAATTTGTTATCTTGGACCTCACAAATCCCTCCAACACACCAGGTCGCAACAAAATTTGCAAGGTCGTTTGCAGTTTGGACACAGCCAAATTCAAGCTTGAGCCTTGCTGACACCAACGAACTAAAAAACACCATAATACTGCATTCCTGCATGGGTCTGCCGCCCAGCTTCGCCTTCCGCGACAGGTATACGGCCAGTTTAGCAGTAGCGGTTAGGAACCCGAATACAATAGATGTGGTTCCCTTTTTGGGAGGAAAGCCAAAGATGTAAGCTTTCAAAGAAAAGGTAACCTGCAATCTATGGGAAATAAAATTTAACCAATGAAACAAAGGAGAAAGTCTTTCACAATTAATGAAAGCATGAAACAAATCTTCCCTCACCGGACAAAAGGGGCAACAGCCGGAAATGGGGGGAAAAAAACGAATGACAGCATTGGAAGGAACAATCCAGTGGGCCAAATGCCACTGAAGGTCACCTGTTCTTTTAGAAATAAGTCCAGCATACATTGTATCCCATAAAGGCTCAGAGGGGGGACCGGGAGGCAAGAGTCCTTTCCACCGGGTAACCCCAGCTAGAGGTGGGTCCCCAAGAAGAAGTTTCACACAAGACCTATAAATACTCTTGCTGCTCATAACATGGAAGGGGGGTGACCCTGCGCTCATGGGGGGCAGCTCGTTTGGGGTAAAAGCGACACCTAATTTTGGGACTGTGGGCTCAACCTCTGCGTCCTGCGTCCAATGTAGGCCTAGCTGGTGGCCCCTTCGGATCACCACTCTTAGTATGTTCCCGATTTGCCTCCTGGACCGAACACCTGTTAGGTCCGCCAGCTCGTTCGCAGGCTTCCATCCCTGTCCAGAGTCGTGTCGGAGATGACACACTTTCAGGATGTTGGCCACTATAAAATGCTGGCAGAAGTCGCGACTCCTCGGGATATCGGGGAAAAGTGGGTTGAAAAATAAAGGCTCGTGTGCATACATGTTAGTGCCATACGAGTCTGTTTGGCGACTTATCGAAACGCCCTGCCAGGCATTCAAGAGGCTCTGATAAAAGACTGGGAGCAGAGATGTATCGACGTGTTGAAGGTTGGTCAGGAAAAGTTCCTGTCCGTATCCGAGCCTCCCAGCTCGTTGAAGAATGGAGCAGGCTAAGGGCTTTCCTGGTAGGTGTTCTGCATAAAGCAAGCGTTGGATGGAGCGGAGCCGGAAGGCCAACAGGCGGCATTTCACATCGACTAGGCCATGACCACCCTCGGCCAAGGGACAACATATGGCGCTGGGTCGAAGCCAGTGGTAGCCTCCCCAAAAAAAATCCACCAGTTTCCTCTGGATAGCTTGGAGCAAAACCTCCGGTGGTTGCAGGCAGATGAACCGGTGCCACAAAAGGGTAGTGACGAGGTTGTTGACAACTAGCGCGCGACCCTTATAGGAAAGGTGGGGTAGAGCTCTTTTCCATCGGCTCAAACGCCCATCTACCTGGTCAATGATCCTGTCCCAATTGTTCTGGGCATACTGAGGAGGACCGAGGAAGACGCCCAAATACTTGATGCCATCGTTTGCCCACACTAGCTCTGCAGGAAGGGGAGGTGGTGGTAATAACGGTGGCATAGGTAAGTCATTTTTTGGAAAGGGGATCCACAGAGCCTTGCTTTTCCCCCAATTACACCTTAATGATGAGGCAAGGTTGAAGTCCGACAAACACTTTGCCATGGCGTCACTGTCGCATTTTCTTTTTACTAGGGCATGCCCGTACTATATATAAGCTAGGACGTGCCCGTACGTGGGTGCCCGTTCCTTGCCAAAAAAAAAAAAAAAAAAAAATTTGTGTAGGGGTGTGTGTGTGTAAACATCCTAGGGCGTGCCCGTACGTGGGTGCAAAAAAACATGCGTGCAAACAACAACAACAAAAAAAAACTTTGAAACCACGTGGCAGTAACGACCACAGAACCCCCCCCCTCTATTTACATGAATGGTTTGGTCCATTCGCAACGACCACAGAACCCCCCCCCCCTCTATTTACATGCAATGGTTTGGTCCAAAGCGAACGGCTTGCGGTGTTTGGTAAAGAAATCGCCATAGCTCGGTAAGTACTTGTCCGATTAATTTCAAACCTTGAAAAGGCACATCCTCGGGTCCCCAGCAATATACCTGGCAAGTTGCAAGTATATCGGACCCGTGGTTGTCGAGAAACAGCGGTCACAGACAAACAAACAAACGTACAAACGTACAAACAAACACACAGAGATTACTGGAATTATAGATAGATAATGACACAAAGGTCGTCGGCATAAGCTGACAGGGTCAAAGGTGGGTGTCCTGGGGAAAGGACAAGTCCAGGGATATCCTTTCTGAGGGCGATTAAGAGGGGCTCCAAGGCGAGGGCAAATAATAGACCTGAAAGTGGACAACCTTGCCTTACCCGTCTCTGAACCTTTATGGGTGGGCAAAATTCGTTGTTAACTTTGATCAAGCTGGAGATGTTTGCATATAACAAAGCTATGTAGGCTCTAAAATTAGTGCCAAGCCCGCAAGCTTGTAACACATGACACAAAAACTCATGATCAATGCTATCAAAGGCCTTTGCAAGGTCAAGAAACACCAATCCAAAAGCCTCTTTGACACATTTACCAGTTAACAAATCTCTGACTAGGAATATGTTGTCATAGATGGATCTGCCAGGGATGCCGCAACTTTGATCAGGTGACACCAGGTCCCCAATAACTGTCTTCAACCAGTTCGCAAGGACCTTGGAAAACAGTTTGTAATCCGTGCACAACAAAGAGATCGGACGCCAGTTTGACAGGTGTCGGAGATCGCCAGTCTTGGGTAGCAGGCAGAGTACTGCTCTTCTAAAACTGAGCGGTAATTCTCTGGATAAAAGAGATGCATCCAGAACATTGAGCAGCTCTGGGCCCAAAATGTCCCAGAATGCCGAAAGAAATTCGGCCGGTAGGCCATCGATGCCAGGGGCTTTTCCCGACTCCATCTCAGCGAGTGCACCGGTTAGCTCTGGAAGGGTAATTGGAGCATCCAGTTCCAGACGTTGGGCCTCAGCCACGGAAGGAAGATGAGAGGTCAAAACATTCATCATTTCGTGAGAAACTGTTTTGGCCTTGAAAAGTTCAGAAAAGAAATCGATTACATTTAATCTTATATCACTCGGATTTGTTAGGATGTTCCCCCCCTGGGTCGAAAACCGAAGATATAAGTCGTGCTGGTTTCTCTACAGTTTCTAGGTGAAAGAAAGCCTTAGTTGGGGTATCTGAAACCTTTATATTTTGTATTCTTAGCCGAACTAGTGTGCCCGCTGCTTTTTCATGGATCAAATCCCTTAATTGGGCCTTCTTCTCGAGTAGCAACCGATAGTTCACTGGGTTGCTCTCATTGGCCAACTTGCTCTCTAACCTTAAGATGTCTGCTTCCAAGCAAGCCATCGTGATATGTTTTACATTGGTACAGTGCGAATTAAATTGTTGACAAAATACTAGAATTTGGGCCTTTAGGTTATCCCACCAGAGACTAATTGAGGAGAAAGAAGATTTTTTAGTACTCATTTCAGCCCAGAAATCACGAAAGGAGTCTGTAAATAAACTATCTTCTAAAAGTTTAACGTTAAACTTCCAGTAACTATTTCTGCATGTGGGTCGAGGAAAAGAAAGATCTAAGGTTACCATATGGTGGTCTGAAAACAATGACGGAAAACAACCTGAAGAGGCCGCGACGTTCCTAAAGGGTACATTAATGTACCAGCGGTCGAGTCTTGCCGAAGACACCCGGCCATTGGCACATCGACACCAGGTAAACTGGACTATGTTGGGGTGATGCAATCATCCAGTAGACCGGCCGTCTTAAAGAAACGGGATAGGTCTGCATGGGACTCGGGGTGGGGTTCTGCAGAGTTTCTATCCTTCGAAGGGTCAAAGGTGCAATTAAAGTCACCACCAATGCACACACATTGGTCGAGATCAACTGATTTCAGGTGGTTTACCATGGAGGTGAAGAAGGCCTTTCGGTCCCTGCTCTCACTAGGTGCGTACACATTGAAAATGGTACAGCGGAAGTTTTGATGTGCAAGCTGAAGGGAAATAAGCCGGCCTTTTATGACTTCCTGAAAATGACAAGACTCAAAAGCTAGACCTGGCTTTAGAAAAAACCCAACCCCAGCAGATGAGGCTGACAGATTGCTAAAATAGCATTGCCCTTTGAAAGTTTGGCACCAGTCATGTTCCACGTTAGGTGTGATGTGGGTCTCTTGTAGTAAAAGAACATTTGCCTTTTTACGGTCAAACAAGTTTTTGACTTGGGCCTGACGGAGGTGACTTGCACCCCCACCATTCATGTTTAAGGTCGCAAAGGAAATGTTTTTCATTCCGTGGTAATGAAATCGCCCTGTGCTTGGGAACACTCCGCACCTGCTCGGGTAACAAACTTTCTTAATCTGTGGAATTGAGATTTCGTCAGGTCAAAATCCTCACGCGCTTTGATTATTGACTTTGCGGTGCACATGAATGCAGCCAAGTCAGGGAAATAGTCTTTAATGACAATGTTGCGGTGACGATACGTTTCGTTAAGGAAGGTAAGAATGAGTTGAGGGGATACCTGCGAGTGACCTGTCATCGCTTGTGACAGCGCGGTTGCCTCAATGTCATCTTCGGACTCAGACACGTCAGATAACATGTCGTCAGGATCTGGGGTATTATCCGCTGCCCCCGCGGTCTTGTCTGGAGGCACCTTCACAAGTTTCCCAAGGTGTTCCCGAGAGCACTCGTTAACACTTTGGTGGATATTTGTATCTGGGGTCGGAGCTTGGGTTTGAGATCCCAGCAAACTCAGATTTGCCGGCCCCGTTTGTACAGTGGGAACGTTTATTGAATCCTTAGTCTGCTCGGTATTTAAAGGGGGGACAAGCGGAAAAACATTTCCCAGCTCAGAAATGGTAATACTTTCACTGGAGGTTTCGCACTCGGAAACTTCCAGGTGAGAGGTACAAATTTTATTTTTCGGCTCATTTACATAATGAGACTCACTGGTGTCATTGACAACGGTATTCATGTACTCAGTTAGTGAGGGAATGTCAGAGGGACACTCGGACACATGTGCACCGGAAATGGTGCCGCCCATGACCGCCTTCTTTGCAGCACCAGCGAAACTGCTTGGCGCTGGTGCTCTTCGCTTTTTAGCATACACTATGGATTCTTCGTTCATGGGTTCGGGAAAGGGGGCAATGCTAGTTGTGTCAGTCACATCGGTGGGTGTCATCACATTGGAATCGAAAAGCACCGGTGTGACAGACGACTCAGTCGGGGTGTCAGAAGGTACGGTCGGGGTGTCAGAAGGTATGGTCGGGGTGTCAGAAGGTACGGTCGGGGTGTCAGAAGGTACGGTCGGGGTGTCAGAAGGTACGGTCGGGGTGTCAGAAGGTACGGTCGGGGTGTCAGAAGGTACGGTCGGGGCGTCCGAAGGTGCGGTCGGGGCGTCCGAAGGTGCGGTCGGGGTGTCAGAGGGTACGGTCCGGGTGACGGAAGGTACGGTAGGGGTGACAGGAGATACGGTCCGGGTGACGGAAGGTACGGTAGGGGTAACAGGAGATACGGTCCGGGTGTCAGCGAACATGGTCGGGGTGTCACAAGGCGCGGTGGAGGGATTGGCCTTTTTACAAACCCTTTCGTTATGTCCCGGTTCACCACACTTCGGACAAGAGGCCCTAGGACAGAATCTTTTAACGTGTCCGAATTCTCCATAATTAAAGCAAGTTAAGGAGGCTGAGGAAGCATACATGTGGTATTCCCGATCATCCAACGATACTTTAAAGGATATATTTAAACCTGTATCGGCTCCGCGATCCGGGAGAATCATGTACACCTGCCTCCTAAAGCTCATTACGTGTTTGACACGATCGCTGCGACACCCGAGCGGAATCATTGAGATTCGGGAAACAATTTTACCATAACGAGACAGAACGGATAGGAGTTTCTCGCCTGGCATAAACGGTGGAACGTTGGATATTGTTATCTTGGTAGCTGGCGTATCCATAGGGGATACCGTAATATAATGACCCCCTTTTATGGTTAGACCGGTACTAACGACGTCATGAACGAGTTTTTCTTCTGACACGAAGACAACAAATGTCTGGTTCATTCGTGATGCCGCACGAACATTACCGTCTCCTATGATGGATCCCACGGCAAGGATGATGTCCTCAGCCAGAGCTCCTTCAGGCGGAACACATGCGAATGCATGCTTACGCGTTAAATTTTCGAACGCCTCGTAACGAGAGCGTGTATTCGCCATACCAGCACAATCCCCCCCCCCCCCCCTTGTCCGAACCGGACAAGAAGGTATCAAACCTAAATAACCGAACTAAAGTAAATAATAAACGTGCATTATAAGCACAAAAAAGGCTTACAAAGCGTCGTCAAAGCCAGTAGGCCGCACCCAAAATGGGCTCGCTCTCAATCCTCTCTCTCTCGAAGACAAGGGTGCAGAACGGATGAAAACACAATGCCGAAGCACACAGGATGGAAAAGGAGAGGGAGGGGGGGGCAGGGGAGGGCAGGAGAGGGGGGAAAACTCACAACGGACTCACCAAAACACCGAGCAGTTGCTCACAGCCGCCATGACGCTACACCCAACGCACCGACAGCCGATAGGTGGCGACAGAGAGAGAGAGAGAGAGAGAGAGAGAAAGAGAGAGACAGAGACAGAGACAGACAGAGAGAGAGACAGACACAGACAGAGAGAGAGACAGAGACAGAGACAGACAGACAGAGAGAGAGAAACTCCTAGAATCAGAGGGAAGGACCACCAACCACTCAGAATGAATTTGGCCTAGATTTTAAACGCTTTGCAGCAACAACAACGTGTCCCAGTTAAATGATTGTTTTTGACACAACGATGTTGTGAAAGCCTTTTCTGTACATATAGAAGATGCCAGTGGCAGACGTAATAACCTTGGTAATGGCACTCGGCTGTGCAAGGTCGTGACTGTAAGTAAACACGTCCAAGGCATTTCACGAAGGTCCTATTATCAGCTAAACAAATATATGACACAAGGCTAGTGCTAACCAAGCCAACAAGGCGGCATTAACTCGGAAACATCTTAACATACACGAGGTACA